>NC_063197.1:23193604-23196104 GCF_017589495.1 Alosa alosa | reverse complement strand
GTCATGGCTTGAGTTGGCGTGTGGAGATCCTGTCGCCAGCAAGTCTTTTGGAGGTCCGTCACCTCATCACACTCTCCTCTATTCCTCTTTAACTCCTGATGCGTCTCTCTCGGGCACTGTGCTTTCTGTCGTTTTCTCTCTCTCTCTCTCTCGGGCACTGTGCTTTCTGTCGTTTCTCTCTCTCTCTCTCTCTCGGGCACTGTGCTTTCTGTCGTTTCTCTCTCTCTCTCTCTCGGGCACTGTGCTTTCTGTCGTTTTTCTCTCTCTCTCTCTCTTGCTCTCTTTCTCTCCCTTTCTCTCCCGCTCTCTTAAACATCTCTTAACTTTCTCTTTGTCCGTCTCCCGCTCAGCTCCCCGCTGCACCCGCTCCCTCTCTGTCACCCTGGTTTTCCCTGCTCTTCTTTAGGCCTCCGTGTTTCCAAGGGTCTTTTCTTCCGGATCTCATCCGTGAAGATGTCGTTTCGCGCCCCCCATCCCATCCCACCCATCCCTCCCCTCCCCTCCCTCACCTCCCCTCCCTTCCCCAGGCTCCCTCCTCCCTGTTCTTTTATATTCATGTCTGTGTAAGCACAACTCCTGTATGCAGGCTCCCTGACACCCTCTCAATGGCCTGTCTCTCTGCAAGATTAGTGAGAGGCCACCGGTCTCAGCCACAGCTCCCTGCTTAGAATGAGATGCCCCACTGGTGTGTGTGTGTGTGTGTGTGTGTGTGTGTGTGTGTGTGTGTGTGTGTGTGTGTGTGTGTGTGTGTGTGTGTGTGAAAGAGAGAGAGGGAGAGAGAGAGAGAGAGAGAGAAAGAAAGAGCGACTGTATATGAGCCTCTGTGTTTCAATGAGACTTGTTTTCTCTTGTTGTTGTTGTTTATATTGTTGTTATGCTGATGTTTGCTCTTGATCGCTTGCGCTGAGTCTCTTTGTAAGTTGTAAGTGACGCCGGAGTTTCAGGAGAGGCCTGAGGTGCATTCCTTCCCCCCCGTCTGCCCTGCGGAAGCCGCCTCAGAAGGCCATCACAACAGATCACGGCAGATTAGATTGTTTGCAAATGCCCACAAAAAAGTTGCCTCCAGTCCAATCTCTTTGTCCCATCGAGGATGCTGGTAATTGAGTAGCCTGACCTTCTCTCTCGCCGAGGAATCGATTGATCTCAGAAATGCCACTTTTATTTATATATTTCTCTTTGTGGTTTGACGGTCAGAGCATCTCAACTGGCCCCGCTGGCCACTGCTGGGAAGTCAGTGAAAGTCGCATGAGGTCATCGTGTCAAGCTGCATCACTCCAGAAGCAACTTTTTGCCAGTGTGTGTGTGTGTGTGTTTGTGTGTGCATGCACAAAAGGTGTGTTTCAGTGCAAGCCTGAAAGTGTAATTATGTGTGTATGTAACTCAACTGAGCACTTTTTGGGAAGCTTGCCAGTGGGCTGAGGAATATTTCTCTGACATGATTCAGTCCTTTATCTCTCCTCTAACTCACTGCCTCATCCCTCCTTTTCTCTCTCTCTTTCTCTCTCTCTCTCTCTTCACTGCTTGTCAGAGCATCGGTGTGGCAGTAGGTCACTGGCTCAGTCACAGGCTGTAAATCTGTTGAGTTGAGTGGAGCGGAGGGCTGTACTGTGCTGCTATGCAGATTCAGCCAAGTGGCAGGAGCATTCCTCGCTGGATTCCCCCGCTGCCATCTCAGAATCGCCAGAATCCCCGCTAAACTCAGGTGTGGGTGCACCCCCACCCCTCCCCTTCACACACACACACACACACACACACACACACACACACACACACACACACACACAAAACAAACACGGTGATACACTTGGATGCCCTTCAATGGCATGAATGAGCCCCTACGAATCACAGGTGTCCTCCACCTCAGCACCCATGTCCGGTGTGTGGTGTTTCAGTGACCGCGCCTCCACAGCTGTGCTGGCTCTCTTAACTGTGAGTGTGAAACTGAAGCCAGAACATCTCCAGAGGCTTTTGTGTGCAAGGCCTGTGTGAGTTTTAAAGAAGAATAAACGGCCTGCATGTGTTGGAGCATTGTGTAGTTTGTGTGTTTGTGTTCCTCAGGGTTTATCTTCAATGTGACTCTCTTGTAGAGGCGTTGTTTTGGTCTTGGCCATTGACAGCGATGCATTTGAGGAAAGCTTAATGAGACTTTCCTGTGTGCTCAGACAGTGATCAGTCAGTGGATCTCTACATCTCTGTCTCGCCCATATTGGCTCTTTTGTTTCTCTTCAAACGGAAAAGGGAACGTTGTCTGGAGGGATTCAGAAGAATATGAAGAATTGTTTCTTTTTCATTCTTTCTTTAGTTCAAACATTGAAGAGAAGGGAAAGGGGATTTTCAGAGTGGTGAAATTCCTCATCTGAGGTGGTTATTGAAACGGCTGCCACTGTCGGCTCTCTTATTGTAAGGTGCTGAAACAGACACAAGGGTTTCCTGGGCAACCAGGAAGAAACCCACCAGTCTCAGTGTTTAGGTGTGTGTGTGTGTGTTTGTGTGTATTTGT
>NC_063197.1:23186104-23188604 GCF_017589495.1 Alosa alosa | reverse complement strand
TCTTCCTCTCTCTTTCCCTCGCCGTCTCTTTTCCTCTCTCCTTTTCTCTACCACTGTTTTTTTTGTTAGAGGTAAAAACAAACAGACACTTTTCTCCATCTCTCCATCCACCCCCTCCCTCTCTCTCTCTCCCCCTATCCTTGCCGCGGTCTGGAAAGATGTGTGTGTCTGGTTTTCTGTTCCTCTTTACACTCTTATTCGGAGGTGTGTGTGTGTGTGTGTGTGTGTGTGGGAGCAGGTGCGGAGAGACACATTAACGCACACGTGCAGATCCTAATGCCAACCTACATGTGCGAACACGACATGCATAAACACACAAGCCTGTGTTTGTTGACCCATGCATGTAGCGCACCTGTATGTTGCCATGAACAAGCTTGGGTAGGAGAGAAGCAGAGGGGAGAGATGCTAGACCAAGTACTTAGTAAAGGCCACTGCCATCATTTTGCATACCCCTCTCAGTATCTCTCGGAGGTGCTCCCACACACCCCCCCCATCACCCACCCACAGACACCCATACACCCACACACACACACCCGCACACACACGCACACACACTCACACTTCTCAGCTCTCATCTGGCAGGTCCTTGGTTCAGATGCTGCGTGCCACACTCCTATCCTCATCCTCGGCCACCACACCGCTCCAAAAATCTGGCTCGGAATGCAAAGTCGCCACGGCGGCTGCCAACGATCCTTCGGTTCCCTGGCAACACAGATGTGCGGCTAACAGAAAGAATGGGCCTCTCCAAACACATTTTACAGAACAGGATGCCCACACAACATTTGGGAGTCGAGCGTTAAGATCCGTGCTCTTTTGAAGCACACATGCACACTGCATCCACTGAATATATTGGACTGGCATTAGAGTGCTATGCAAGGTGAGCTGTATTTGCTTGTGGAAAAGTGGTGAAGTGTTCTACAAGTGTTGTATTACAGTGATAGGGTAAGTGTTGTATGCAAATGTTTGGTTTGTAATGGAAGGCTCCAGGATGAGGAAGTGTGTATGCAAAACTGGAGTGTGTTGGATGTTTGGTGAGTCATGTGTGTAGTCAGTTCCTGGCTGGGCAGTTTCTTCCCTCTTAGTGAGACCCCTGGGGATGCAGCATGTGGGTTGTCAGATTATCAGACCTCCAGGCTTCTGCTATGGATTTGGTTTTTTCATGTGTCATCAGACGCAGAAGTAGGGTGTGTGTGTGTGTGTGTGTGTGTGTGTGTGTGTGTGTGTGTGTGTGTGTGTGTGTGTGTGTGTGTGTGTGTCTGAGAGAGAGAAAGTAGGTGTGTGATAGAGGAGACAGATAGACAGACAGAATATAAGTGTGAGAGATGGAGGGGTCTCTGTGCGTGGGGTGTAGGTGTGCGTAAAATAGAGACCCTGTGTGTATGTGTGTGTGTGTGTGTGTGTGTGTGTGTGAGAGAGAGAGAGAGAGAGAGAGAGAGAGAGAGAGATCCAGATCCAGATCCCCTCTCTTTGTTCCTGGGCGACTTGGGATGCATGGCCCCTAGTGACCCAGATACATAGCTCTTTCTCCCCTCTGCTCTCTCTCTCTCTCTCTCTCTCTCTTTCTGCCTGTCTGTCTCTCTCTCCCTCTCTCTCTCCTCCTTTCCCCTCTCCTGTATCCTTCATTAGCAAGCCACCACTAGAGAGCTTAGCTTCCAAAGAATGAAAGAGAGGGAAGCTTAGAGTGGTGGAAATAAGGAGGAGGGAGAGGAGAGGTAGTAAAAGAAAACAGTGATGGTAAACAAAAAGATGGAAAGAAGAAAGAGAGAGAGAGAGAGAGAGAGAGAGAGAGAGAGAGAGAGAGAGAGAGAGAGAGAGAGAGAGAGAGAGAGAGAGAGAGAGAGAGAGAGAGAGAGAGAGACAAGAGAGAGGAAAGATAGAAAGAAAGACCAAGTGAAAAGGCTCATTATGTAATGGTAGTAATTAGGCACAGGCATTTGCATGTGAGAGCTCACAGTGCCGGTGTTATTCAACTGGGCAGGCTGTGTGTGTGTGTGTGTATGTGTATGTGTGTGCACGCCGTGTGTGTGTGTGTGTGTGTGTGTGGATGGATGTGTCAGTTGGTGCCTGTGTGTGAGTGTATGAGTATGCCTCCAACCTGGACTGCTTATACAGCAGCATGATCCATACCTTCTGTGGATCCATCTGTTTGTTAGTGACGACTGCCATCATGCACATACATACAGACATGCTCACACACATACACACACACTCACACATAGAGACTGGCCAGATCTGTGAGTAATATTGATCTGAGAGCTGTGCTCAGTTGTGTGTGTGTGTGTGTGTGTGTGTGTGAGTGTGTGTGTATGGAGAGTGTCTGCAAGTGAGGGTTTGTGTGTGTGTGTGTAAGGGCTTTTTGTGTGTGTGTGTGTGTGTGTCTGTGTGTGTGTGTGTGTGTTGCCATGTTTTGTGTACTGGACATCTCTCACCCTCACATTCTGCCCATTGTCTTGACTCGTCCAGTCTTCGCCTCCTCTCCTCTGAATCAAGCCAAAAAATA
>NC_063197.1:23181104-23183604 GCF_017589495.1 Alosa alosa | reverse complement strand
TGAGTCAAACCAACAGACCCACCGAACCGATTGTGAGGAGGATGACTAGGTGACTTTGAGATTTCCCCCGTTCCCACCGACAATAAAACACAGGAGACGTTCCTCTGTTCTTTTCTCTCTCTCTCTTTCTCTCTCTCTTTCCCGTCCTGTCTCCCTCCCTTTTCTACTCCATTCATTAAGCCCTAATCTTCTCTGGGGCTCCTCCGTGTCACCCTCGCCTCATTGTGCACGATCGATGCATCGCGTGCCCCCTTATTATGCCACACTGACCCCCCCCACCACCTTATCAGCTTAATGAATCTGTACTTAATGAATGTCAATCCTCTTTAGGTGTTCATTTATTTCAGTTTTTTTTTCATCTTTTCTTTCTCTCGCTCTCTCTCTTCCCGCGTTCAAATCCTGATAGCGCCTCCCTGCCATCTCTGCACGGCCGCCCGTGTTAGTTTCAAAGGCGTCCTCGCCCTCGGATGTCCAGTGCGATCTGCAAGCCAAATGGAGGCTTTGACCTTCCCTTTTATGGCCCATGTCCTTGTGGCTATGCAGTTGGGGTGGACTTGACTCAAATGAGCAGAGATGATCTGCCAATGATATAAGCTCATTTCTCCCGATGCATTCTGACATGCTCCTGACCTGCACTGAAAAACTGACCATGATTGCTTTTGATGATGTGGTTGAAGTAAGTCCATGAATCTCTGGCTCTCTCCCCATATATGAGCAGATTAGCGTGGGTGTGCTTCTTTGCTTCTCTCTAACAGACAGATGAAACGCAAGCTCAGAGTCTTAATCAGTATGACCTGTGCGAGGGAGGAGGAGGGGAGAGGGAGAAGTGGGAAGTGCTCTTCATTCAGTAGGTGCAGGGAGCCAGGGTGTATTTTTGGCATCGATTTGTCAACGGTGAAGAGGAACGGAAGCTCACTTTTGTCTGCTCATCTGCAGTGAGAGAAAGAGAGAGAGAGTGTGCCAACGGGTACACTCAGCACCTCTACTCTCACCTCGTCGTCATGGCCACAGGCACGCTCCAGCTCTTGCTCCCTCACCACTGATGCTGCATGACTCGGTACCGGGGCGAGGGGCTCACACTCCCCAGCCTGGAGTCGGTCCTGGTTTGGCCCGTCCGTCTGGGCTCCCAGAGCACATCAAGACACACATATTTGCTTCAGCAGTAGGAACATAGTATATGTGTTTTTTTGTTTTTTTTGTTACAAGTCATCCTGAGGGAGTTGGTAGATTTTAACCACTTAGCCTCGTCTTTAGCTCCTCTGGCTCATCGCTCTCTCGCAGTGTCATGTTTAGTTATGCCACATTAATAAGAAATACCCCGCCTGCCTTATTTATTTTGCATGACACAGCAGAACGTGCCGCTAGCAAGCGGAGGCCTGGGGCCAGTAGAAGATTAATGTTAGCATGTTAGCACAGTAGCACATTAGCATAAGTCCTGATTGTGAGCAGGCCTACTGAATGGCAGGTGAGGTGAGGAGAGATGACAGTTGCCCTGCATACCTCAGGGAGTCGCCGGGAGGTAGAACATTTATTAGGGTGTTTTTCACTGTCAGTCTCGTCTCTCTCTCTCTCTCTCTGCCTTTCTTGACCTGCTATCCAATTATATTTGGGCTCGCAAAAAAGCCCTCCCGCACCTTGTTTCATTAAATAATACATAGAATTTGAACTAGTTTGAATCGATCGTGTTGGAGAAAGTGTTTGGTGGGCTCAAAATTAATTATTCTGTTGATGTCAGATTTCTCTAGGCACTTAAATGTGCTCCAGCGTTGTTTGTTGTTATAAATGAGAATGAAGTGTGTTGCAGGAGAATTCTCACTGCAAAGGTCTGATGAAGCTGTATGCACTTGGAAAGGTGACATATCTGATCTTTGTCTTGTTGACAAACTCTCTTCTCTCCTTATTTCACACCATCTCTCACATTCTCAAAACAGTCGCGTCGGGTGAATGTATCCCTCACCTGTTGGTTTATTCTGGGAAGGTTGGGTTGACCGAGCTGTACGCTGTGATTCTGACCGCTCGTCCAGAGCTGGCCGGGGATGGGCATGTCATCTGAAGGTAATCTGGTCTGGAGAGCCGGTGCTGGACGGGGATCTTCTGATTAAAAGGATGTGAGTGCTAATGGGATGAAGAGGCTGGTGACTGTGGCTGGGGGGAGGATTAGCCTCCTGGTCTATATATGTGTACACATATATATTTATAAATTCAACCCTGTCCAACACCTACCTCCCAATTTATACATATGTATATATATATATATATATATATATATATATATATATATATATATATATATATATATATATATATATAATAAAATGCAAACTTGTGAATTGGAACAGTACTTCGGCGGTGATTGATGACGTTTCAGAACGATTTTCAAGTTCATGAGAACACAAGTATAGAAAAGAACGCATATTGAGAAAAGCCCTATATATATATAGGAGAGAGTGAGGGAGAGAGAAAAACAGCTCCCTTTGACCACAGTGTGGTGTGGATGGGG
>NC_063197.1:23116104-23176104 GCF_017589495.1 Alosa alosa | reverse complement strand
CACGTTTTTTTCTGTTTTTGTGGCAAAGCATATTTATAATCCAACGCTATCGTGTGTTTCTCCATGGCAAAGCATGTTCATAATCCAGTTTTAGATCCTTTACTTTGTTCATGGCAATGTAGTAAAAAGTTGAGAATCATTATGAGTGCATACACCATATGCACCCAGGCTAACACGCAACCTCGGGTCAAGTCAGGTCGGATCAGTTCGTGTCACAGACATGGAGCGCAGAAAGGTAATTTTTCATCACTAAATATAAAAATGGCATTTATTTCCGTAAATCACACACCACATATTTCTGTAAATTGCTCAGCCCCAGAGTATCCCTCCAACCGATTCAGGACAGTCTGCCCTACACACACATGGAATGCATGTAGAGCTATGAGCTTGCTGTGGTGAGATACATGTCAAAATATAAGAATTTTTATAATACGCATTTTATATTTTAATTCTTTAAAAATCAAAATAAAATCAATGTTAGTACTAATACATGAAATAATAGCAGATCTGGATAGCCTAGACTCAAAACAATATATATTATGTGTGTGTGGCACTTACAATGACCAGAATAAATCCTTATGAATAAAGGTAGTGCAAATGCCCTAAAAACAGCTTAGGGTTCTAAGGGTTAACTTTTGCTCAATAACCCATTTGTTAGCAATTCAACGTATAAACCTCCTTTGTCTTTCCCTCTCGCGTGTGAAAGGACTAACTCTGTAGCTTTCCTCCTGAGCAGATGATTGGCTGTCTGGGATGAGGAACTCCGGGTGGACCATTGGTGTCCTATGGGGGTTCTGGCAGTCAGGTTTACCCATGTAGCCCCTCTTTAATTGGTAGAACAACAGCAGGCCCTGTGGGTGTGGAGGAGAAAACGGGGTTAATTAGTCCCCGCCAGCGTTCTCCCCACGTCTGTTCCCCGCACGCGCCAGCGGCACTCTGAGCACCACGCACCACCGAGAGGAGTCCACGAGCCCACTCCACAAGCGGATGTATGGTCTTCACCCCCTCCACCACCACTGTCGCCCACTCACTCACACACACACACATGGCTGCGCCCACAGATCTATTTTTTCTACACCGACACTCACACTTTCTCTGGCTTTTTACGTTAACTGTTCAAACAAATTGATCTCTGTTTGGGATGTGGCACCTGTTTATAGCTTGGCCGCTATAAACACATTTCTCAGCGTTCCCTGCTGACTCCGAATCTGTTTTTTCCCCTGATATTGCCTACACACTGTCTGCGGTTTGCGATCCCCTCGGCCCCTACCGTAGCAGATCGCTGCGTGAGCCAGTGCTCGGGCGTGTCATCTGCCCATGTGAGCATATGGACTAATCACTCTCCTGTTTTATCTCATTGAGATGAAATGGCTTCCATTAAACACCAGCCTGTCCATTACACAGCTGCCTATGCAGCATCAGAAAGGCGTTTGCGAGGCGCTTGCCATATAGTGCATTAAGATGGAGACTCAATATCCATTTGAAGTGATTTACTGCCAGATTCTGCCATGGGAGCTCTGCGAAACCTGGAAGAATTCAAAGGCTTGACAGACGCAAATTTTTGTGACTTGCAGTAGGCTTCTGACATCACCACGCTCTCTACTGCTCATTAAACATGGCGAGGCCGTTCCCCGCGACGCCAGCGCAGTAATGGTAGTCGTGATCCCGGTGTATTCCTGCCTCCTTCTTTCATTGAAATCTCCTTTCAATTCTCAGCTGCCACAGTGCTTCGGCGTTCTCATATCTTCAGTGCCAGCCGCGCCGGGGAAAAGGTCAAGGTGTGGCGCGTCTGACAGAAGATGGCCAATCGCGGACTCTCACCGTGTGCATCTGTGCTCGGGGCAGTGAGGGAGCTGTCAGGGAGCAGGCTTAATCTCACAGCACTCAGTCCAGAGAGAGAGAGAGAGAGAGAGAGACTCAGAGGACAATAGAGAGGGAAAGAGAGAGAGACAGAGAAAGAAAGTGAGAGAGAATTGGTCTTACTGTTGTCCAGAATGAAAGAGAGAGACGTGAGAGAGCTGGGGGAGGTGTTGAATGTTGAAAGATGAAAAGATGGAACGCAAAAAATAAAAAGAAAGATGAAGAGATGAAACACAAACGTGTGCAGGTCTGGAGAGATCGGTAGCGACGGCTTCCTCAGGTTGGTCCAGATGGAAAGGATCTATCTCCATTACACAGACCTAGCCAGGGCAGGCCCCCTGAACAGATTGGTAAACCTTTATGTCTTTAGAAGTCTTGGGTTAGATAATAGATTGAGTCGGCTCTGACCTTCCATGGCTGCACACAAGCACTATGGAGAATGGCATTCAGTTTTATGCCTCTCATACATATTTAAGCATAGGTGATTTTCAGCAATACATTACAAACACATCTATTTTTCAATATGAATACTGATGTGTGTAGGCTCTGTAGGACCATAGTAGGACCGTGTAAATATTTTAACGGGTTTGGGGGTAGTCGGCATTGTAAATGAATACATGTGTAAACGTAAGGTAAATCGCCAGGGCGGAAGTGTGCTATCTGGGAGAGCAGGTGTGGAAAATGGAGATCTCCGTGGATACGTAGAGTCTGGCATCAGAGTGTGAACGCTGCTGTGCGTTTCGGAGAAGCACTTTGAGGTGGTGCAATTGTGGGTGAAATGAGGCACATTCATCAGAGGCTACACTGGCCAGTGTTTCTACTGCTTCTCCAGGTCGCTCAATAATTGATTACCACATGGCAGGGGAGAAATATTTCCAGCAATCGAGTGGAGGTATTAAAGTGATATGTCAGCTATGTGACACTAAACCCAGTCCGTGCCAGCTCAGAAGCACACTTCTCTGGCTCTGATCTGGAGCTAGTGGACACATATTTGACATTATTCAAATAGTGGTGCTGATAGAATTTTTAAATACTTTTTCAAATATTTTGAAAGTTAGTTGGACTTTGTCAATTTGGTTTTTGAGGAATGGGGATAATGTTTTCCCATGTAGAATCTACACTTTAGATGAATGCTGTAGTATCTCTGGTCAATGACAGTTTTATATATTTCAGACGGATTCCTAATAAATGCCTATATACAGTAGAGTGTGACTGGCATACTGTTAGGCATTTTCAATTGTAGCGTTTAGACTGTAGAGAAAATTCACTCCCTTGTGCAGTATTTTTAGTGCAACTGTTCTTTGACTTTTTGTTTGTCTAGAAAGTAGCAAAGTGGTGAAGTAGGACTCTGTGTTCCGTCTCTCTGTGACGCCGGCTCTGCTGCCCCTGTTCTTCATCTGCCCCGCAGACGCAGTTTACCTGAGCACGGGTTATTCAGGAAACGAGCAGAATCGGTGCGTCGGTGTCCCGAGGGGAAGTTCCACTTTCTCTTTCTATCTATTCATCCTCCCTCCCTCCCTCCCCCTCTCTCTCTTTCTCTCCTCCACTTTGTCCCCTCCTCTCTCCCCCCCCCCCTTTTCTCAGCAACATGACAGTGACTCATCATTTCCCCAAAACACAGAAGCATTTTCTTTCCTTCTAACTAGTCGTCCACCAGCTCTGATTATGGTTTTCGTTTTCCTCTTTGTGTGCTCACCTTGTCCATGCAGTCAATTACAGAGAGGACTGTTGTAGTGTGCCTTGTCATCCCGCGTCTTGTAAACAAGCGTGTGTGCTGTGCCAGTGGGCCCGACCCCGGCAGGTTGTCCTTGTCTGGACCGGAGCAGGTCGTAATCGCTCGGGCAAACATTGCAGGTGCCGAGGCCTTTTCCAGAGCGCCTAGCTGTTTGTCCTCCTCCTCACCTTCCGCTGACTTCAGTAAGAGGCTGGTGGAATAATCCATAAAGACAGTGCTCAGACTGTGGTGTGTGTTTGTGTGTGTGTGTGTGTGTGTGTGCGTGTGTGTGTGTGTGTGTGTGTGTGTGTGTGTGTGTGGGTGACTCACTGAGCTCAACCTGTGACCTCATGGCTCCCAGCTTAATCATCAACACATTTCTAGAAGGTTCAGTCAGTGAGCGAGGCATACTGTGCTGCAAAGCTGTCTCACCTGCTGAACCTCTTTTATGTGTGTGTGTATATGTGTGTGTTTGTTTACCAACACTGAACCTTTTGCTATGCTTTGAGAAATTCATCTCATATCATTCCCAATCAAACGGCTCATATTTAATGCACCACTGCGTCCAGCCTTTGACAGTTGGTGGTAAACCACATGATGGAAGCCGCTCCTTCCTGAGCTGTCGAAAGGTTTACACGGTAGACATCCAGTCTGAGGTTGCAATTACCTCCGTTTAACAGTATGTGGATTCTCCTCCAGCCTGGTTTTCTGAAGCAGTCCTCCCTGGCCTGAAAGAAAGATGTAGAAGAGCCGTTGTCGGCCTCCTGGTGTAGTAAATAGCTCTGTTGCATGGGTCGCTTTTGACGTGGAAATATAAGCTGTCTTTGTGATGTTTCAATCCTTTGTGTTTACCTACGGGTTTGTGGCTCGTGTTGTCAATTGCGCGCGGCACGATGCCTCATAAAGAAGCACCGCATGACTAAAACAGTGCTTCTGCCGAACAAAGGCAGTTCATCCAAGCATGGCGTGAATGGTGTAATTTTTGCAGTGAAAAGGAGAGGCTTCACAAGCAGCACTATGTTTTCTTGAATGCTGAAGGTAGTGGAAGGCTCTGAGATGTATAGACTTGGTGCTCCAATGACTGTTTCTCTCTCTGCTTGAGTTTAATGTGTATTGGTGTGATCCTTGTGTGTGCAAGGGCCTTTAAGATAAGGCAGTGAGTCCTCAGGCATCTCTTAGAATTTGTCTTCGGCGGTCTGTAATTGTGTGTGTGTGTGTGTGTGTGTGTATGAGAGAGGGAGGGAGAGAGACGGAGAGAAAATGTCTGTGTGGAGGCAAGTGTGAATACGTGTGTGAAAGTGTGTGTGTGTGTGTGTGTGTGTGTGTGTTTTGTGCAAGAGAGAGCTTAGTTCACAGCGCAGGTGTCTTTTTTGCCTGTCTGGGTTGTCTGAGTACCTCACACACATTCCTGGAGAATTAAGACCCCGGTGCAATACTGACTAATGAAATCCTCCACTGTCGCAGGAGCTTAGATGTCTTTAAAAATGCCCCCTTTTTTACATGTGCCTTTAATAAAAGCAGGATTAGGCCGTGGGAGCTCATGCCGTATAATAGAAAGTAGTGGACCAGCCAGGCCGAGGATCACTGGGAGGTATGGAGACAGATTACAAGAACTGTTATTCTTTAGAGCTGCGTTTCTGGAGTAATCATCTAGATGGGGGTGTCAGCTTCGAACTACAAATTTGGCAAATATTTCACAGGCAAGTGTCTTTTTTTCTTGGATGGATATTTTTGGATGCCTGCTGGTACAAGATTTTAAGTTGGGCATAAAATCAGCTGCCAAATGTGATGTCTGAATAAAATCGCATTCAGGACTTGGAAGAGGGAAAAAGAATGGAGAACAGTGCATGAAAACACTCCTCATATCCTCCAATGCGGCTGGAATGAGATTTAAGGCTATACTGAGATTTGTGTCATCAGAAATGTGTGTTAACCATTGTAAGCGAACAAGCCGCAGTAAACAAACATGACACAAAACGGGCGATAAACAGTCTTTTTGCTTTCGGCTCCTCTCTGAGGAGGCTACGCCACTGAGTGATTTGTGCAGAGATTTTGCTCCTTAAACAGGAGGAGAGATGCTATTTTCGCTTCCCGGTAAATCTGATTTAGGTTAGCAAATAAGAATGATGAGAGTTTGTGGCAATCTCAGGTCAGAAGTCATTGTTGTGGACATGGGTGTGCCTCCCTTTCTTTTGAAAAGGCTAAAGTTTTACTGCTGCTTTTTCTTCTTATTTCCTTTTTTTTTTTCCTCTTTTTTTTCTCTCTTCCACTTGACACGTCTGTGTATTCAGAGGCGTCCAAACCTTCCCCTGCATCACAATGCGAGTGTTCCTCTGGGCCGTGCTGTATTATGCTGTTTCTCCCGCTATGTCTGCTTTGTGGACCAGATGGCTGCTTCGTGTTACACAACAGGACAAGCCAAGTGCCTGAGATCTGTCGCTGTTATTAGAGGAAAACCTGGAGCTGCTGGTGTGCATCCAAAAGTTCAGACGAGCACAAACACATGTAAATTTACAATTGCACCTATGCAATGTTAAACAGAGGTTGCATTGGCCCCAGGCCAATTCATTATTTGAACTGAATACACACTGATTTTGAAAAATGCACAAATTGAGACTAATAATAAGTGTATAAAACACTGTTCTTATATGTAATATACCCATACTGGTCTTTCCTTTATTTTTGAATATTTTTTGTGGTTTCAAAGTTTTGGAAATAAGTTTAATGCAGAATTGTCAGCGATATTCTTTCACCAACTTTACCAAAATACTTGTGCCAGTTCCCTTCTGGCCCGTCCCTCTCTCCTCTGAGACATATGTGGGAAGCTGCTGCTTCTGTGGTTCAAAAAAAAGCGATCGCTCATGTGCAGATATCCGCTGCAGATCATGTGCAAATACCATAGATTGTCTGTTTCCTTTATTGCAGAAAAAAGATAGATTGTTAGCATGTTTCTTTCCCTTCTTTTTGGCCCTTGTCCAGCTCACCACACATGGGTGTACTCCCAAGCAAAGGTGAAGCCTCAGTATTGCCATAGCAACCAGTGTCAAATAGAGCTTGTGAGCTGTGTGTGTGTGTGTGTGTGTGTGTGTGTGTGTGTGTGTATGTGTGTGTGTGTGTGTGTGTGTGTGCGTCTGCTTGTGTGAGTAGAGAGAGTAGTGTTGTGATGGATGGTGCCTTAGTACTAGCTCTACAGCTAGTCTTCTCTGGTGGAAGCCAGTTCACACTGGTCTTGTGTGTGTTACAGTCCCCAGTCCCAAAACAGACATTCTAGATCATGTTTTCTCTCCACTGATATGTACTTCTAAAGTCAAATGACCTATCTGTTACCATCAGCACTGGCGGCCTGCAAGCTTAAGCAAAGACTCACCAGACAAAACGTAGCTCTTAATCTGATCAGCTGAAGGCTCTTTTTGTATCTCTCATAATAGCCTGTAAGGACCCTGTGATTTGGACATCATCTACCAGCATCTCTTAAGTCTGACCTTTTTGAAAGAGGACCCCTTGACTTGGGCGCCAGGGTTAACCATGAGACCATCATCCTATCACCTTTAGGTCAGGAGGTTGGCCACCACTTTAAAAAAAAACCTCTGTTCATACAGCCAGGTTTTGTTCTTAGCTTAAAAGCTAATCTCTTCTCCTCTAAATAATGCTATCATACCATTCATTGATGAACCATTGTTCATACCATGTTCTGTGAAAAGTACTTCTTGAACATACGTTGCCTCTCGTCTCGGTAGTGAACGTCTGGATGCTGATTGAGTAGTCGAGGAAATGGGGAAATGTCTGTGCTAGTGGGCTCCTTTCCATCGCCTCCCTGGTATTGGCAGCATCTGAAGTTGCTCACAGATTGCACCCCCTCTCCCTTGCTGTCTAACTCACTGTAATCATTGTGCATAGACAGCCTCCAGGAAGCCTGTGGTGTTGTGTAGAACTCCCTCACTCTCCAAATGGAAATGCAAATGCAAAATATGTATTTTATTCACTTTTTTCTCTGTGGATAACAGACCGCATCCTTCCCTGTCTTTTCCCATATTTGAATATGTCTACATTTTGCGTTGACTGTCGATCAGTTGGGTGTTCTTGCACACTTTCTGGCAACTCTTTATACAACTTCTGTTGAAACTTAGCTATCTTACCACATAGGTTCTTTTCGATAGCAATACCAGCTACGTGTCTGTAGTGTCTCTTTGTTCCTAGGCTAACCAATCCTACACAATGAGCTCACAGTGAGCTCATACACACACACTGCACTATAAATGATAACACAACCCATCTAGCAGAAGGGGCAGTGACATTTGCTGATACATGGCCATTTAGGACAGTGAACCAGGAGGGACAGAGTGAGAGACTGGTGGTGGTGGTGGTGGTGTTGGTGGTGGTGGTGGAGAGATGGTAAATCAGTAGGCCAATGCGAATGGATTCCTGTCAATATGATTTTCGCCCAGTGTCAGCTGGGCATTCCAATGATGTAATAGGCAATTATCCGTCGTTTAATATCGTTGCCCAGCGGCCCCAGCTTGGTCGTTGTCTCATCATGCCGCCGAGCATTAGCGATCTGTTCAGACTGCAAATGAGCTGGTTGTAAATCGCGCAGTGTTGACTCACAGATCATGCTTTCAGGCGTTGTAAAAGTCTTAACTCATGGGAGTCTTAAGTGGGTGTAAAATAGTTAGAAGCTTTTACTAACAGACACCCTCCATACGGTGCTCCCCCTCACACACACACACACACTTTTGCAGCATGACTGACAGACTGAGAAGTCAGCCTGCAAGTTGGTGTATTTCAGATGGGGAACGGTAAGAATGAGCAACAAATCAAACCAAAAGTAGGTCCCCTCAAGAAGCATGACCAAGGTCCCGCTGGCATTGATTCATGCTCCTGTCCCATATAGCAAGCAACCATCCTTGTGCTGAGCGAATTTTCACAGTTTGCCCTGTTAACGGGGTAAGCACTGTCTTCAGAGTGAGCTAAGTAAAACCTGAAATAGATACAGAGAAGTGTTTAAAGGCAGGTTAGGTACACTATTGATTGACAGCTGGCAAAATAGAGTGGAAGGAACAACTTTGTCCTGGATCGGGTAGTGAGACTGAGCTGATCTCATCTTCCTTCAGTGGTGATGTTTTTTTAGGGTGACGGGCTAGCCGATCAATAAGCCATTAGCAACCAAATGAGCAGAGCTGGTCACTCTGGTGTTCTGTGTAGTGTGACCTTGGCCCCTGACTCTCATCTGTTAACTTTCTTATCGGCCACTGTTTTTTTTCCTTCTTCTTTCTTTTTTTATGTTGATGTCCGCAGCAGAGCCGACCGACCTGCATCTAAAAAAAAAGACTTTTCAGCGACGCGCCAGGTGACTGGGTTTAGCAAACACTGCAGTGAATCGTGAAATGAGATTTGGCCACTATCATTGTTTGTCTAGCGAACCATTATGTTCAAAAAGGTGCCTGTCCCCTTTACTGACTGCCTTGATTTCCAGTCATCAGCGTAGCTATCAGTGTGGCCAGCAGGGATGTGAGGGTCACTATGGAGGCGATATGACACAATTAAAAGGAAGGGCGCACCAGTTGGTTGCCACACCGTTGAGGAGGACTTAGCAGAGTGTGATTAGCTTAGTAAAACACTGTGTTTACATAATTTTTTCCCCCCATGAAGCCTTTCATGTGGTAATGTGCCTCAGAACTGAGCAGCACACAAGAGATTTCCATTTTAAGTGCAGGAATTGTACTCATTCAACTGTGGGTCAACAGGATTTATGTGGATTTAATAGATCAGATAAACTCCCCGACACTGATATTGAGCTTTTGCAGTTTGCCATCATAATCGATTTGGGTGAAATATAAAACAGCAGGCATAAACACTCTGTTTGACTGTCTCTTTGTAATTAACTTTGTGTCAATTATTGCGTAAATCAATAAGCGCTTTCCCAGAGTTCTCCCCTTAGCATTATTAGTATTGCTGGGCTACTTTTATCACTCTGGAGAGGGGTTACTATCCAAGCAATATGAATCTTTAGATTTTACTTTTATTAAAGATTTAGTATATTATTAAAAATGTTATTTGAACTGGCCCAAACAGTTTTAAGAATATGACTACTTGTTACTAGTGTAAATTTTAGTTCTTCAACTGATGTCTGGGCCAGATTAAAGGAATTCTTTGAAAACCTCTGTAGTGTTCTTTCTCAAAGGATGAAAGTGAAATATAATCAAAAATAATAGATTTTATATTATTTATCACTGGCTGTTCCCCTGTTCAGAGTTGCCAAAGGGCATGTTTCACTTCAAAAGCCCAACTGTCAGGCTTCAAGGGTGCCGATACACAACTGTGATTCTGAAAGCCGTCCAAAACGTGATCAAAGACATAGTTTCCAGAGAATGACATTAAATGCAGAACTATTTGGCAATCAGCTAATATGTTTATCTGGACGTGAGCATCGAAACATTTTTTTGGGAGAGTTGTTGATGTTTTTCAAGGAGGTGTTTATATGCTGGATGTTGGAGTGCGTCTTTTCCTCTTTGATCTATAATCCGCAAGGCTCTTGTCATTTTGGGTCAGTGTGAGGGCACGGCTAACTATAGTTCACACTGGCAGCTCCTCGTCTTGGCTCTCAGCTCCATGCCCTTCTGCTATTAGAGGTCAGAGACACTGTGTTGGAAGGTGCCAGGCTGCCAGGAGAAAATGGGTTCCTGCTGGTCATCTGCAGCCCAGGGCGGTGCGGCCAGCTTGCCACCTCGCTATGCCAGCCTATGTAGCCTAGCTCGCATCCCACACCAGGGGATGATGGGGGGCTTATTCACGGATCAGTAAATAATGACAGGGAGATTTGGGTTTCCCTTCTGGGTAATGGGGAATGTGCATGTGCATTTGAAAGGGTTAGTAGTAGATAGTTTTATAAATCTGTTCTTAAGCCATAGGTCCTGGTGCAATCCTTATGGTAGTCCCCAATTCAGAAATGAAAGGGCCCACAGCTCTACTCTATTCCATAGATTTCTCCTTCATCTATCCCAGACTTCAAATTGGTGTTAACTGGAACATGTTGTATAGTCTCTGTTTATGGTAAGAAACATGTACAGTACATGTACATATGAACACAGACCCTCTTGTGTAATTAAGCCCAAAGTTGTGTCAACAGCATTAAATATGCTGCCTTGGTTTAGATGTGTTGCCCATTAATCCCATCAGTTCCAATTGTTTATTACTGCATACACCATCACATTAAAGGCTGTTATCTTTGCCATGGTCCTTGTTAATGAAATCCTGGAATAAGTGTGCACCTAACACTAGTCGTTAGGTATGTGCCCAGTGCATTTAAGCGCAAAGAAGTAACGGCATCTTGTGCTACTACTGGCTGTAGTGAGGGAGATTTTTTTGATGAGAAGAGAAACTATTGGAAACCAGTCAATAAATATTACATCCAAGGTGATCAAGCTGTGAACACGATCAAAAGAAAACTCCAAAGACAAGGACCAGACCGCCTACATGAATGATGCAGTAGGAGCACCTCAAACATATCAATAAAGATACCAAAAAAACTTCAAACACATACCCCTTGGGCTATTGTTTTTTGTATATTTTTATATATATACTGTATGAATCCCTTTGAGGGAGAAACTTGCTTTCTTCATTGTGTCTCTCCAGATGGAGCTGGACTTTGAAGAAGTTTTTTATACTATATACTTTATTAATGTATCTCTCTAATGAAGATGAGTTCAAACTCTCCTCAAAGTGTTGATGGCCAGAAACCAAGTATGCCTTTTCACAGTTCACAGTTTCACAGTTCACACTGACGGTGCATATTGACCGACTAGTTAGCATGACATCACTCAGTCAGTCACTTGAAGTCTGGACTCTTCCAGATCCAGTATGTCCATGTCTAATGCTTCAATATTTAATATTGGACTAATTGTGCTTAGTATAATGAATTTGTGGCTTTTTTTTCAAGTGGAAAATAGGTAGTAATGATGGTCCTCTGGGTGTTGGGGGTAGGAACATGCTCCTGGCTTCCACAGGTCATTAGGGCTGTGCTGGCCTGCCACTATCCCCCTCCTCGCCCCATCTGCCCACCCCAGTCTGTCCATCTAATAGTGTCCCAGGGCAATTAGTCCACATAAACTCTACTTAGAGTGGAATGCTGAGAGACATTGCCTGTGTGCTTGTTTATACCTCCGTTTTCCACAGCCTGGCATAGCTATTACAGCTAGATGGGACTGTGACACAGTGGACACGGTGCTTTTGAGAGAGAGAGAGAGAGAGAGAGACTGGGGAAGAGAAGAGTGCTAAATTGAGAGGCGTTCTCTATTGTTCTGAAATTGCATGCTGGCTTTAGAGGGACACAAAAAAAACATGGAAATAAAAGCAGAGACGAGCAAATGTGGCTCTTTTAATTCTATTAAAGTGTCACATAGCAGGAGCGATTTTTGACAAATCACTCGAACCAGTGTGCTGCTTTGCCGCATAATTGAGTCAATTATGGTACAGGCAATGAGAGGGACATATTAATAATATTATTGGCAATTATCGTCTCATTTTCACTTTCATTAGCTGTGAAATTAGATGTCCAACTTGATTTTGATTGTGAGCAGGATGAACAGTGTGTGCATTAATGTTGATCAAGAGTGTATATCGTGGGTGTACGTGGGTGCATTGGTCCGTCCATCTCTGTCTTCAACAGGTTCAACAGTATCATTGAAGATGTTGACAGTTGAATATGTCAGCACTGGACACTCAGTCAGTGGCGGCAGCTGAAATGGCCATGGTAGCAACACACAAAAGGCAGCAAGCAAATTTGACCAAGGACAGAAATCTGTTTGGTTGTCCTTGCCATTGTCATGCTATTCCTTGTCATTTCAAATGACCGTGTGTCAGAATGACAGGAAATAGTCACATTTGGGTTCTGATTATGAAAACTCATTTCAGCTCTGCCTGTCCATGGTGGAATCAGTGGCATCATCTGTGACACTTAGAAGTCAGTTTTTATTCTTTTCCTCATTCCAGTTGGATCATGTCCAACTTTCTCCACTCCATTTCCTATGTTTTTTTTTTCTCTGGCTCATCTTAGTAGGCTACGTGCTGTCAAGTCCTGTGGGTCTCCAGTGGCATTTGAAGGCTCGGAAGCTTACATCTTAATTCCCAGCCCGGCTCTTCTCTCCACTGTACTCTGAACAACAGCTGAGCAGGGCAATGGGGGAGTGCAGTGCGAGGTGACTTCTAGCATAGTCCTAGTCAAAGACTGTGAGCCATATTTATCTGCCATTTTTGGAGTGCCTTTGGTCATTCATAGCACAAAATCGTTTAGTAAACCTGAAAAAAAAAAAAAGTTTGTTTTACCCCATCTCTGTTCTTTATATTACTGAATGGGTTTTTTTGTCCCTTTTTTGGCCTAACGAAGAGCCTGCCAAGATGGCTTCTCTTTTCAACCTGGAGGGCTCTCTCTTGTTCCCTCTTCACGAGTGCGGGAGACTGTCTTCAGTCAGATTAGCCAGGGGCCTGGGAAAGGTACCCCCAAGGACTCCGTCATCTCCAGGAAAAAAAGAGAACTGTGCCACCTTCCGATGCAGCAAAGTCACAGCCCTCCTGCAGTATATTAGTCTGTCTTTGCAGCAGCTGACAGGCTCTGGTGCCCTCTACAATCCATTTCCTTATGCAGTCTTGTTACTGGAGACTTTGTGCCCCGTACATGAATCCAGATCATATATCCACCGTGTTGCATATAAGAAATACAAATATTTATAACACATTGCTATTTGTATTTTTTCAAACAGAATCCTGATTGGTTTTTGCATTATTGACGTTATATTATGATTAGTATATCAATACTTAAAACCTTGAAAGATCAATAATTCATGGCTCTCTCTCATTCTACATGTATGTATATATTGTGTGTATGGATTTGTCAGAAATTATTCATGAGCTGTTTATTAGTATATGTTTTTATTGTAAAGCTATAGGTCTGCTCTCTTAGAAGTGTACATCTTACATTTACCTTAACTTGGGGCACTTGCAACCAATGCTTTGTTTATTGGTTTTGCTAAATGAAATGTAACTCTGGTGTTACAGTATAGTCCCTTACTCCTAACCTCAATCAAGAATAATGAGCCTATTTGTCTTCTGGTGAATATCATGATGTGCCTCTCACAACCTAACAACCCAGACTGATTATTGCCTCTAAATGTAATACGTTGCCATTTATATCCTTCAAGAAGAGCAGTTGAAAGTTGCCGCCAGACATTTTCACAACACTTTCCCTCCCATGAATATGCAATGCGGAACATTATGCCTCTTAATGTGTTGTTTTCCTAGGCTTTTCAGAAATGTGTTGTTGGTCTAAGGAATTGCAGAAAGGGTAATTGCTATTGCGGTAGAAAAGGTGGAAAAGTAAAAAAAAATATATATATTTTCATATGGTAATGATACAGAGACCTTATCAACTCAAACAGGAAGGACATTTCTTTTTCCTACTTTGTAAAATTAGTGAAATATGAAGATACCATCTCCTGATCTAAATGATTGGCAGGTAAGACTGCCTCACACAGGGCATTAATTGGAAAAGTGAAAGTAATTAATCTATGCCATTGTTTCAGCCTGATCCTCAGGTAATTGAATACAGAGTTATCAAGAGACTCATCAGCTAGATCGCTGTTCACTGCTGACGGATCAACTTCAGTGACAGTCTGTCACCAGTGAACAGATCTGCTTTGAATTTGTACACAGGGAAGTGGGAAGTTTTAACAACGATGTTTAAACCAGATAAGTCTTTTTTTTGTTATAAAGTTTCGATGTATATTAAGCTTGCAGTGACCCGCGATCATAATACTATCACAGGATTGTGTTAAAAAAACTAAGGCTCTTAAGCTTAGTAATTTCACTCACCTAGAGCAACTCTGTGCACAAAGGCATGTTATTAACCTTTATGCAAAATTCTTTTCGCTGGTTGTCATTTTTTAAGACTTGAATGTGATGTAACCACGGTAACTGCACAATCTTAATTAAGGAAGAGGGCTGAAAAGCCACTTGTCATCAAATGGTTGACCTTCAAAACGACTTCGGTCAAAACAAGGACCTGGCAGCCCGTGTTTGTCGCCAGTCTCTGGCTGACTTATTTTTTCTGGCTGTGTGATCGTGCGAATCTCGCAAAATTACCCCCTCTCTCTGTCTCCATCTCATAAAGGCCCCCTCGCGCTAAGTGAAGGGGAGTTCTTTATGCAGTGCTTGGCCACTGCCGAGGCCACCAGGAACAGCATAAATCTTTGAGTTCAAGCCGATAGCTGTCACCCAAATGTGTGCAGCCCAAATCACCCCATCTCCCGGTTCCCCCTAGGGGCCTCTAGACCCCCTATCAAAAGGGAGCGGTTAACAATGGTGCTGTGTTCGGCCACGGGGGTGAGGGAGTTCAGCGGGGATCAATGGCCGGGCCTATACCTCCTCTTGCTGTCCTTCGTCCTCGCTTCTTAATGTTTTTAAATCGTTTGCTTTTCTTCTGCTCCTTCTCTCTTTTCTTGCCATCTTATCTCCCTAGCCTTTCTCCTCCATCTGTCACCTCTGACGACAAATCCTCCCCTCCTCCACACACACACACACACACACACACACACACACACACATTCTCCTCTCTCTCTTTCTTTCTATCATTTTCGCTCTTGACCTTCTCGCAGATTTTCCATTCACCTCCATTTATGGTTTTGTGTCCCCACGCTTATCCCTCTTCCTCATTTTCATCCCTTTTCATCCCTCCATCTCCTCTTCCTCCTCCTCCCCCTCTCTTTGTCGTTCCTCCATGACCTGTAGTCGCTGCAGGGACTCACAGGGCCCTCTAGGTAATCCTGCATGCTGCTGAGTGGACACCTTGACCTTCAGCTGTCAACTGCATTTTGAGAGAAACACCTGTTCTTCTTCTTCTTCTTCTTCTTCTTCTTCATCTTCCTCTTCCTCACCTTACCCCACACTGGCGCCACACAGCGAGGCGTGAATGAGAATGGGGCTCTCTCTCTCTCGACCTGCCCCATGTTCAATCCTCTAAGTCGAATCAAGAGAAAGTGAAACTTTTCGAGCGCAGAGATAATCAAAGTTTCAGGTTTCCTTTGAAATGGAACTCGGGTGTCTGAGCGGAGCTCAAAGGCGAAGAAAGCCTCTCGGGGTTCTTCCCTCGCAAAGCACCGACCCTCGGCGGAATAAATGGCATTAGCCCGTGTAATTATTACGCCATTCTGTGTAAATGAATGTCATCATTCCTCCTCGGCCGAGATCCCGCAAGATGATTAAACCATACAAAAGTGAGCTGATGGCCATGCGCAGGCTGCTGGACAAAGATAAATCGATACCTTTAGCTCACCTAAACGATGTATTCAGATTCATTCCGAGGTAAGTGGTGCTATTGATTGGGGATTGACGGGTCTGACTGGGGTTCAGATGCGGACACTCTCTACTTTCCTTCTCACCTAAATGCCGGTGAACAACTTGGACACATGCTGCTGCTGCTGCTGACACCAGCCACCCCACAATCCCTTAAATCCCTCACCGCTGTCTCCTTCTCTTTCGTCCCCCTCCTGCTCTATCCCCCACTCAATCTCTCTCTCTCCCTTCTGCTCTCACCTTTCTTTTCCCGCAACCATTTTTCAGTCTCCCTCTTCTTTCGTCTAGGTCCCATCCTCCTTTGCTTTGACCCCTGTCCCTCTCTCCCTCTCTCCCTTTCTTCTTTTTCTCCCTCTCTTCTGACCATGTAACATGCATGATCCTCTTACCACCGAAGCAGCCTAATGTACGCTCTTAAAGCGAATTATCTCCCGAGTGCCAGGGATTAGGCTGCCTTTCATTAAATCAAAATTCCATTTCGGTTCCTGCCTCCTCTTCCTCAGCTTTATTTTCCTCCTTCCTCTTCCCTCTCGTTCGTTGCCTCCCTCCCTTTTTTCCTACGGATCACCGTAATACAATTAAAATCCATAAGCTCCGGCTGAAATAAAAGGCCTAGGCGAAAGCGGGGGGGGGTGGGGGTATTTTGGCTCAGTGAGGTGAGGTTGGGTGGGAAGGCACTGCCTCTCTGGTGTAGAGACTGGTCAGGACGTGAGAGGGAATGCCAATGGCTCTGAGATGCCCCTGCGTCTGCGGGAGCGGAGCGAACACAAACAGGGCGCTTCTTACGGCCTAATCAAAGCTCCGAGTCAAGCCAGCGTGAAGCAGGGGCTTTTCAAAAATTCTTTTTGTCTTGTTGCTACTCTGCCGAAGCAGTCATATCCCATCATCTTTTGTTCACCAAGCAGTCAATGTCACCACTGTTCACCAAGCAGTACACGTCACCACTGTTCACCATGCACTGTCTCATGGTATATGCATGTGAGCTCTGATATGGAAATGACATTAGATAGACAGTCCCATTATGTGAGGTAATGGGACAACTACTGTACACTCAAATGGTAATTTCCATGGAAACCTATTCCATGGAATGTGTCATTTATAGGTAAACACCTTTTGTCCTGTGCCAGTTTATGCTTTGTATGTAACCTGGCTCCTTGCATTTGCACCTGCAATGGGCTATACGCTGTGCGCTAGTGCTGGACTGGGTTGATCCAGCAGACGGTAGTGTGGCCCGGTGGTGTGCTGGTGGAGTTTGGCCGTAATTGAAAGGAAATGAGAAGGCTGTGAAGCTTGGCTAATGAGCGCGCGAGAGCTGGGCCTGTGCGACGAGAGATGCGATATGTCGGCGCCTCTCCTACCGTGTACCTCATTTTAAGGTCATCGGAAACATGCCCCGGCCACGGCTGAATCAAGCTGCTTCATTTCCACGGAGACAAAGAGCCATGAATACTAACAAGTCTCATCTTTTTCTGCTTAACAATTGAAAAGGAAGGTGGATGTCATTCAGAAATGCAAATTAGAATCAACAAGTATCAAGAACAAGAAAGCCATCTATAGTTAGTGGCAAAGCTTCTGTGCATATTCTGAGCCGAAGCGAAGTGTTTAGAATGTACGTCTGTTTATGCTTTTATGCTACTGTTCTGTAACCATATAAAGCCATCCATTATAATGCTGACAGGAGCCTATTTGCAGACTTTGACCTGAGTGCTTGTGCCTGTAATGGTGTCTACGTTGACGTATCCTGTTGAAAGTGATGCACTCTGCAGTGTAGCCTGCACAAAAAGCATGCCATTCGAAATGAAAGATGTATGGTAAAAGCAATACAAACAGGGATGCCTAATGCTTCCGAGAAGATGAGGACAAAAGAGGCAACACCGACGCTGAGAGCTCTGGAGGTCACCATAGAGTCCGCCAGACTGCACCTGTTCTTCGAGGCGTGCGTACCCATGCAAAAGGCTTCGCTGAAGAGAGGGGTTGTTTCAAAACATGTCTCATGCAAACATGAGCCTCATTACAAAATAAATTAAACGCAGACTCGGTGGATGAATCACGTTTTTTTTTTTTTTTTCGTTTTATACACAGTCATAGGCATAGCGAGGCAAAGCTTTCTCTTTTGCTTCCAGTCCCACTCTGAGCCTGGCAGCCAACATTCATTCTCTGCATCCACCTCGACTCCAAAAAAGAAAAATCAAGCCACTGTTGTGGAGGATAATTGGCTTTCGCTGAGAGAATTCTTCCTGATGCAATTGAGCCCTTTGTGTCAGGGAGGTTAGTGGCGCATTAGGCCCGAGAGAAAATGTGAAGATGGAAACAAACGTGGAGAGTAATGTCATATTCAGTCCTCCGCGTCTGATCTGGGACTGTGACGTGAGGAAACAAGGTCGTGTTTGGATCCAGAGAGGCGGAGGCAGAGCGAGCGTGTTGCCGCTTTATGTGTCCCGCTTAGTGCTCTAACAGAATCAGCAAAGGGACAATAAGCTAGCACATACTCACAGGAGCACACACTTGCAACTGCCCAATTGAATCAGTCTGCCTGTGTGTGTGTTTGTGTCCTGGGCTGGGGTAGAAACGGCGTTCATTATGGCGTGTCCCAAAAAAAGCAGTCTGTTTTTCTTCAGAAAATTCTAGATAATTTTGCTCGGCGTTGCTGACTAAGAGGATTCTTTTTTGTTAAAGCGGTGGCAGTAGATGGGGATGGAGAGAGGGAGGAGGGCGGGCATGTCGCCGAGCGCCTTCAGCCGTGGAGTGAGAGGAGCGCAGCGAGGGGAAGGAGGAATGAAAGGTGGCGCGGCTGTAAATTATTCCGCCATCGCTCTGAAGCCCCGGCGCTGACTCCCGTCCGTGAGCTTTCATCATGGCAGTCTCTTCCGATGGAGCTGCTTATCCGTCAGCCACAACAGGGCGGGAGGGAGAGAGAGAGAGAGAATGAATGCCAGCACAACAGCACAACTTCTACCTTGTAGGGACATGTTGTTTTTTTTTCTTCCTTTTTTACCGCCAGGTCTCTCTCACTCCTGGGATCCTTCTTGTCATTCTCGGCATGTCTGGAGCCCCCCACACGGAGACTGGCAGTGATCCCCCACACACACACACACACACACACACACACACACCACCACCACCACCACGGTCCTTCACCGGGGGCCAGGGATGGCGGAGCTGCAGGGGACAGATTTCTTTATTCCCCGGGGGTGCTGGGTGGGTTTGGGTCGTGCCGTGTTCCTCCTCTGATTCTCTGACTCTCGGTGTTCCATCTCTCCTCCATGCTGGCTTTGGTCACCCCATCTGCACCCATCTCTCTGATTCCCTCCGTCTCTCTCTCCCTCGGTGCATGTGTCCTTAGTCAGTTTGGTGTAGTTGGTGTCCACAGTGTCTACACTGGGATAATGAAGATTTTTGTCTTTGTTTGACTTTGTATCTTTTTAGTCATCCTAATTTTGTCTTACATACAACAGTATGATAAATACCTTGGCTGCAGCTTTGTGACTGTGACTTTAGACATTTCTATCAGTGGCACCCTGCTGTTTAGTAGACAATTGTGTGGGGACTTCTCTTCATTGGCTCGTTGCCAAGCACAGACTTGATGTTTCTTAGAATGCTATAGTTCTGCAGTTTCCTTCTGGAGGTGACAGCTTTTGTTTTGACTGCATTTGGGGGGGACCTTTGCTGTCTTTGTGCCACTCTTGCAGACTGGGTGAAGGGCTTCCTTTGACTCGAGAGAATACTAAATAGCACAGTGCCTTTCCTATAGGGACTATAGTGGAAAGGAGGAAGAGGAAATGACATCTACTTACTTATAGGCTTCTCACAGTGCGAGTTGTTGGGAGTCTTTCAGTATTTTTGTATATATAGACCTGAATACACAGTCCTTTTCACTGTGCACGCAACAGAAACAAAAGCCCATAGACCACCACTTATTTTCACCCCAATATTTATTTTAGATATATGGAAAGGATTATATTATACGTTAAGTTATATTATACGTTTATATATTAAGTACATTTAGCCAGTACAAATATAAAAAAAGATAAAAAGAAAAGAAGATACAAAAAAGCCCCTTCATAGGTACATGAAGACGGATGCATTTAGGGGGTGCATTTGGTAATGCATCTGATTTGAAACCTGAGTCTCCAATCGGAATGTGACCATGATTATCTTGGTGTCAAACTGACCCACACACAATTGGATTGACAATGATGAATGAGAGAGAGTCAAAAAGAGGACGTGTCGAATTAAGGACCGTATGTCTACCTCATAACAAAGGGCCTGTGGGTCTGACCATTATAAAGGAGTGTCTAAGCGGTATGCCTTGTTAAAAAGCCTAGACACTGAGCATAATGACCACATCAAATGCATACAGAGCCTGAGTCAGAATCTTCAATCTTCCCTCAGTGCCAGTGAAGATAACAACCCAGGTCCTAACTGTGGTGAGAACGCAGGGGCCTAATGGACAGCATTTGAAATCACGGCTCCATCTCTCCCTCCTCACGCTCTGCCCCCCACCCCACCCCACCGTGCCTGTTTTGTGCTCATAGCGCTGGGGGAACACGGCACAGCCAACAAAGACGCATGTGTGCTCCGTGGGCGCTCACCTCAGCCTTATTGATTTTTTGCTCTCGCCACACTGTGGTGACCTCAGCTGTGGACATCAAGGAGCAGCAGCAGCAGCCAGTGACTCCCATATTGGGGAGATGAGGATGTTTATATGACTCCCCCTCATCCCCCCACCCCCCCTCCATGCCCAGAGCAGAACAGGCGGGGGTGTGCAAGGGGTTTGGGCGGGAGGCTGAAATATTAACAGCGCTCACCTGCCAGGGGCCGAGGCATTGATCAGAGAGTCCCTCGTCGCGCCGGACGGCCCTTTGATGAGGCCCCAGCCCAATTTGGCTGCAGCCCCACCAGGCTCCCCGCGGAACACAACATCAAACAGGCAGATGAGAGAGGGAAGGAGGGAGAGGAGGAGATGGACAGGGGAGCAAGAGAGGAAGAAAAAGAGAGAGTGTGTGTGTGTGTGTGTCTGTGAGTGTGAATGAGTGTGTGTGTGTGTGTGTGTGTGTGTGTGTGTGTGTGTGAGCAGGTGGTTTGTGTGTGTGTGTGTTTGTGTGCAGGAGAAAGTGGCATTTTGTGTGCACTGGGGTGTCTAAAAAAGGAGTCTGTGTGTGCACAGGGAGAGTGAGCGAGCGGGAGAGAGAGAGAGAGAAGAGGCTTTTTAAAAGTTCTTTGCAGAGCTCTTTCTTCGTCCGTGCTGAACCGTGACTTTGATGGGTGTTTGAAATGGGGGTGCCTTTTGTTCATGTGGTCACCCTCCCCCCTGCCCCCACGCTGGGGTACCTCTGCCACCTCAGTCTTGTGTTGTTGTTGTCAGGAATGGTTTTAGGATGTGTGAGGAGGGTGGTTTGATGGTGGTGTGTGTGTGTGTGTGTGTGTGTGTGTTGGGGTGGGGGGTAGGAAACAGAGATCCCCTGCTGTGTTGGCTTTCATGAAGCAGGCAAACAGGCCCCCCTCTGCCACCCCTCAATCCTTCAAAAATGGGGCTTCAGAGCCCCTGTCTCCCCAGGAGCTGCACCTTACAGCGCCCCATCCCAACACGCGTGTTTACCCCCACGTCAGTCCCAGTGACATGGGGACCAGGGTGGTGCTGGAGGTGGGTGGGGGTGTGTGTGACACAGTGACAGCCTTCATGGGGGGTCGGAGGTTGGAGAGGGTCGCCTCCTCATTTGTATTCGAATGGCAGGGGTAGTCCTGGATACGCTTAGGTGACTGGAAAACATGCTGGAGGAAAAAAAAAAAAAGCAGCCTTTGCTTGTATGTGTTCCTCATGATGAAGCCTGCTAGCTTACCCACACCGACTTGAACCGACCAACCCCCGTCCAGCGCACAAGTGGAGGTAACTCTCGGTCATCCTCATCAAGAACACAAGGGGGATTTCAGTTTGAAAAGCAGGCCGACCTGAGAGCTGGCTGAATAATATTTGTTTCCTGAGCTTTGGCTTTATGGGCATAATTAAAGCAATGATGTGAATTATGTCACCCACTCCCTTTTCTTTGCCTCCCTTCGACTCCACGAGGGGCCATTACCCCTGAATGGGGCCTTTGAGGAAATCAGCTGGGCTTCCCTTTTGGCTTGTGCTTTAAATGCCCTCAATTTCCCTTCCTTGTACGCGCCGGTATTAACTGCGTTTGTGTTCCGTCGGCACACAGCTCCCCGATCCTGGGGAAGAGTGACCTCGCCAACCGTGTCTCTCTTGATTCTGTGAAATGAAAAGCGCTCTAGTTTTTTTGTTGCCCTTGAGCTCGTCAAGCAGCTCGACCTGCAGTGTACAGCACCGACGACTGTCAAGGTCACGGATTCCAGCGGAGTGAAAGCACTTATGACATGTTGCTATGGTTTGACAGTTGACAGTTGTACTGTGCTGCGAGCAGCTGCTCTGGATAATAGCGTGTTTTTGAATGGCTGAACGCAAGGCAGGGGAAATAAGGGGACAAATCAGTGACTGCAGGGGAAAAAAAAGACAAGAAAGTTGGCATTTGTTTATGGAATTTTGATTTAATGAGGCTTGTCAGGCGAGCCCGCTCATTTGGCTTGATTGCAGAGCGCAATGAGTCACGGCCCTGAAACAAAAGCACTTGTCAGAGCCGCTTTCGCCCCTCACCGATCACGGGGACTTTGTTGCACTACAGAACGGCGTAAATGATGATTTTCAAAAGCGTCAAGTCATTGTGTTTTGCCTCCTTCCCCTGCAGTCTGTAGCGACGCAGCCGAGATCACAAGAGGGATTAGCGGAGGAACATGATTGTCTTGACAGCTTCTCCAAAAGCTAGAGGCAGTGACCACCCAGCACATCCCACCCTCACTGAACCACCCGCTCCAGAACACACACACACACACACACACACACACACACACACACACACACAGACACTGACTAGTTCTCCATAGTGCAAGCGGCTGTGATCCAAAGCATCATTAAAAGGTTACTTACAGTACAGGCAAAGTGTCCATTAGGGCTTGTGATTATGGGCTGGCTGTCTAGCCCCATGCTGCTGCAGATGAGCTGGTGGAAAGGTGGAGGTTTGAGGAGTGGATGGATGAGGGTGTGTGGGAGGTCAGTGTGGCGTGTTTGTTTGTTATTTGTTGTTGTTTCTTTATGTTTGGCGCTCTGTTGTTGTTGTTGTTGTCGTGGCGGGGAGGAGTAGAGAGAACCTCCGCGCTGAGTGAGGAGGAGGGGCTGAATGTCGTGGCTTCATAAATCAGCAGGGGGAGTGGTGGAGGGAAGCCACTGTGAAAGGGCTGTTTGTGCGTGTCCGCACACACGCACACGCACACGCACACACACACACACGCTACCTCACACACACACACACACACTACCTCACACACACACACTCACTCACTCACACAGACACACACACACACACTTACTCACATCCAGTACACCCACATGCACATACACAAACACACTGACAAAAAGACACACATGCACAGATATGTATACACGCAAATGCACATAGCTTATATATATATAAGCTATGTACATAGATGAGATCACACGAACATGCATGTATACATATACTGAAACAGATACACACAAAGATGGAGACACATAGATACAGTACCCTTTCTGTGTGTACAAACGTGCATAAGGATACATACCCATCAGGCATACAATCACATTCAGACATGCGCTGCCGCTCTCTCCCTAACACACACACACACACACACACACACACACACACACACACACACACACACACACACACACACACACACACACACACACACACACACACACACACACACACACACACACACACACACACACACACATACACACACACACACACACACACACACACACACACACACACACACACACAAGGGGAGTGGTTCCCAGGAGAGTGGGTTTTGAGCCCCCAGCCCCTGATAGTGAAGGATGATTGGAAGGCAGAGAGAATGCCGTCGCTGCAGAAAAAACAACCTGGAAATAAATACACCCAGAAAAAGCACACACTGTAGGGGAGAGAGAGAGAGAGAGCCAGAGAGAATAAGAGAGAGAGAGAGAGAGAGGGGAAGGTGGAAGAGGAGAATGGACCAGGAAAGCGAGACACAGAAAGATGAAACAGCTGAAAGAAAAGTGAGAGTGAAAGAGAGAGGGGTGGATGGCGGTGAGGCAGGGAGGTGTGAATGGATTGAACGATGAAGAAACGACTGCTTGGCTATGATGACATATCACACAGGAAGAATGAACAGGTGTACAATGGCGAGTGGAGAGAGAGAGAGAGAGAGAGAGAGAGAGCAAGAAAGAAACAGTAAGAGAGAGAGAGAGAGGGGAAACCGAGGAGGGGATTTCTCAGTGTTGGCTCGCGAGTCTGTGTGTGAGAGTGGCGTGCGATGGGGACTGATCTCCTTTGTCACAAAGGAAATTAATAACATCCCCCCACTGATGAAATCTCCCAGCGAATCAGAGTAGCCAATTCTTTCCCTCTCTCCATCTCTCTCCCCCTCTCCATTTATCTCTCTCCTTTATCTCTCATCCTCCTCCTCCTCCTCTCTTTGTTTGTGGTGGGCTCACCTCTCTCCTCTCTGTGAGCTGCTTGGCTTACACATTGTGGGCGGAAATTTGTAATTGTAATGATTTTTTTCTCTCCTGTGTTACGAGTCATTTGTCCATGTCTTTTGTCTTTTGTGGGTTCAGTCTCTCCCTTTTCCCCATTCTCCTTCTTTCTCTCTCTCTCTCTCTCTCTCTCTCTCTCTCACTCACACACACACACACACACACACACACACACACATGCACACTCCCCCTTCCTCCCTCTCCGTTTAATAACCAACCCTGAGAGCAATTTTTCCCCGTGGCCGGGCGCAAGCTGTGATGATGACACATGATTGGGCGGTGAGGTTGGCGTGGGCGGGTTCTACACGCCTCACACAGAGCCGAGCTGGGTCCACGCCAGCGTGAGGCTCCAGAGTTAAAACACGTTTTTTTATATATATTTTTTTATCGCCACACTCTGAAGCTCCCGCCGCGTTCATCAATCAAATTATTCCCCCACCGGAGCGGCTCCCTTCAAAAAGGGCCGGGAGAGGAGTGGGGACTGGGGTCTCTCAAGAGTTGCTGCAGTCTTCCGTTTGCATCCTGAAGGGCTGCACACAAAGAGGAGAGAGAGAGAGAGAGAGAGAGAGAGATGAGTGCAGTAGGATCAGCGATAGAGTTTAATGATCGCTAGCCTTCATTTCCTGCTGTGAATCCTTGCAGGCTTATCTACAGTCTGTGTTAGCCAGTCTGTTTGTCTGTCTGTCTCTCTGTCGGCATGGTAATAAGAGCTGTATGCTTTCCAGCCCATTTGGAAGTGCTTGTGCAGTGACGGATCATCAGCCATTTAATCAAATGGTCTCATTTGCATCAGCAAATAACAGTCCCAGTAATTTTTTTTTTTTTTTTCCGAAATAATGTAGAACATTTCCAATACAAATGAAAGAAGCTTCTCTCTTTGAAGACACCCTGCACCCCCCCCCCCTTTCTTTCTTTCTCATGCTCTGACACAGACACACTCACACACATACTGTACACAGGATGAGACCACCATGCTGTGCTGTGTGTACGTTCTGTGTGCATCCATGTGTGTGTGTGTGTACATCTCAGTGCTGGTATGTACAGTGTTTGTGGTGGCGTGGGGTTGCGGCTCTCTCCCTACCCTGGCATTAGCGTCAGCGCTGTGAGCAGGACGAGGTGACCCTTGACCCCCAGCCTGGCGGGGAGCGTGCGGAGATCCGTCTCCCCGCTCAGCGGGCTGACAGTAAGTGTTCTCCCCCAGCCAGAGTTCACGGCGCTCAGGAGGAGGACGGAGCACTTTAAGCAGCATTTCCCCACCTGCTAGCAGAGCCCTTTCACATTAGACGCTCACTCCCCTGTCATCAACCACTCCCTCCCCCTCATTTCTCTCTATCACTCTCTCTCTCTCTCTCTCTCTCTCTCTCTTTCATTCTTTTGTAATATCCCCCTTTCTCTTGCTCCTTTTTCCAGACTTTCTCTCTTTCACTTCATCTTCTCTGTCCTCAGCTCTAAAGCCTGCCCTGGGGAGGACTAGGCTAATGGTCTGGCAGTAACATGCTGGGGATCTCTTACAGCCAGCGACCACTGTGGTCTACACACACACACACACACACACACACGCCTGCACACACACACACACACACACACACACACAGACAGATAGACAGAATATACAGACACACTGAGTACCACAGCACAGCATGTTGCTTCTACTGTTCATGTGCAGACGCAGAGAGGGAGAAGGAGAGATGGAGAGACAGAGACAGAAAAAAAGAGAGAAAGTGATGGATGCGATTAAAACATTGACCCATCAAGGAGACTGACTCAGAGGAAGGGGCCGCCAGATGGGTTGGTGTGCGTCTGCTAGTGTGTGTGTGTGTGTGTGTGTGTGTGTGTGTGTGTGTGTGTGTGTGTGTGCTTATATGTATATGTGTGTATAGAGGAGGGAGGTGGGTGGGTGTGGGGGTTGTTTTCTCTCTGAGTGTTTCATAAATCAATGGTGTTCGGCCATCACATGTCACAGCTGTCCCTTAGTGAAATGGCAGGGGAGGGGGCAGCCAGGGCACACGTGTCACATTAAATAAGAAAGGAAATGGCCTCCCACAGCACTTAAATGCATCCGCAACAAACACACACACACACACACACACACACAAATGCATTACTACCACAACTACCTATGTACTTACACACAGATGTTTAATAGCATGCTTATGTTTAGCCCACCTGCACACAGCTGTGGGTAAAGTTCTCACACACCTGTTCAGGCACATAGCAGGCAACAGCTCACACATTCTGGAGCTGAAGTGAATGTGTAAATCACTCTCACCTGATACATTTACTCACTCCTATAATGGGTTTTACACACGCCGCAATAATACCCTCAACTATTCCTCTCTTCCCCTCTGCACTCACAGGGGATGGTATTTATAAGGCTCTACACCCACCGCGTGTCTATAATTATTCACCTTTATTGAACCCTACTCCTCTGGTGCCAGTTAGCGGAAGCCATGATGTATGGAGCTACTTCCCTCTCTGTCACACTGTATTATGTGGAATATTCTTAGGCGATAGATACAGCCGTATACCAATCTTCTCCTCTCCTGGGTCTCCTGTTCCTTTAGCCTCTTCTCTGTTTGGCATCTCATTACGGCTGGTTCTCCACTGTAAGTGCGCGTGCCGGCTGGGTGTGAGTGTGCCTCGTGCAAACTGTCGGATAGCACACTCCACACTCGACATTCAGAGCCGAGGCTCCAGCCAGGAATTACAAAACAAAGCCCCCTCCTGGACTAACAACAGCCAACTGTAAGATGATTATGTTCCGTGGGGCTAGAATGGCTGCAGATCAATCCCTATTGATTTCATTTACTTGGTGGTGGTGGTGGTGGGGGGGGGTGTTAGTGGTGGATTGAGGTAGGCCTGTATTTGCCATGTTGTATGTGTGCATTTTTGTGTGTGTGTGTGTGTGTGTGCACAGCGGGGGGTGGTTGTGGGCAGGAGGGTGGGAGATGAGGGAGATGAGGGAGCTGCTGAACTGTTACTTTGGCTGTGATGCGAGCACAGCTCAATGCAGCTGCCTGGCGTAATTAGATGTGCACTAATGGTCGCTGTGCGAGGGGAGCGTGTTTGATAATTTGTCGGCCTCCGCTGGCCATGCGTGTGTTTGAAGAAGAGGATCAACAGAGGGCCGGAGAAAGCAGTCAGAGAGAGAAAGACTAAGTGGAAGACGAGAAAGAGGGGGAAGAGCATGTGAGAGGGGGGGTGAATGAAAAAGAGGAGGGTTGATGGAGAGAGAGAGAGATATCATGTGAAAGATGGAAGGGGTTATGAAAGAGAGAGGAAAAGGGAAGACAGAAAAAGACAGATGAGATGAAACTAGTACAACCTAATCTTTCTTTTTTTCTCTCTCTCTCTCATCCCCTTTTTTTCTGCCCATCTTGCTTATCATCTCTGCGGCATTTGTTCAAGGTTCACTCAGTACAGTACGGAGAACTGTTAAGCTCCTTTGTGCCCCATAATACCATTCTTACATAACCGCGACTCTTATTGAACCAACTCAAGGAGAAAGAGAGTGAGAGGGAGAGAGGAAGAAAGAGAGAGAGATGGAGAAAGAGAGAGAAAGAGAGAGAGAGAGGAGGCCTTTGGTGGTCCGCAGGGAGCTTGTGTTGTGGCGTACTGCTGACACAGGCAGGTGTCTGCCCCCGTGCCGTACCAGTCTGTGCCTCTCTCTCCTTTCATGTTCATCCCCAGCACCTCCGTCAGCGCACAAACCTCTCTCACATTCCTTTTCAACAGGCAGGCTGTTTTCTTTTCCTTTTTGGTTTATGCTACTCAAACAAGAGACTCAAGAAAGAAAGAGAGAACAGAGAATGGCTGGGGTTTTGAACGGATGACTTGAAGTTTTTTTTTTTTTTTTTGCAGCATCTGCATACAAAATCTTGCCCGGGAAAAGAGGTTAACCATTGTTGGCCTGACATGGAGGTTGTGGGTGATTCATTTGTGAAGGTTCTGGGGCGCCTTATCTTCGTACTGGTTTTGTCTTTTTGTGGGCCACGTCTCTGAATGACACGGGAGCTCAGGGTCTGACCTGCTGAGATGGCACTGCTGCCTTTATGTCTTTGTATGGATTCTAGTAGGTGCTCCTGAGCGTGCCTTTTCTGTGTCTTTACTTGTTAAAAACGATTTCGAATTTCGAGGGAGTCTGCCTAGATGCATAAAAGCAGACACTAGCAGTCATACCCTCAGACACAAACACACATATGCACAAACATACACTCTCTCTCTTTCTTTCTTTCTTTTTCTCTCTGCTCTAACAGCTGATGCACACACATCCATATTTACACACACACACACACACACACACACACACACACACACACACACACACACACACACAGAAACACACACACTCCCAGACACTGCTGGCAAAGCGTTGTGGAGCTGAGCAGACTGCATCTCTGGGGACGTGCTCCTAAGTAAACCCTGGGTTTCGGTTATTTGGTTAAAATCCCAGTCAGCTCACTAGATGTTCCATTGATTTTGCTATTCTCGGGACAATTGCACCATGCTGTGCTCCATGGTCGGTTGTGCTGGGTCTGGAGCTGCAGACCCCCCTTCTCAGTCAGCCCCCCAACCCACCCCCCGAGACAGCAGACCTGCTGGGCAGCACCAGGTTTCATGACCTGACATCAGCTGGCCTCGTCTAGGCGGTCCATTTCCACTGGGCTGTGTGGATCACTGCAAACAGTGACCTGTGTGTGTGTGTGTGTGTGTGTGTGTGTGTGTGTGTGTGTGTGTGTGTGTGTGTGTATATAAGTGTCATTTTCTAAATCACTTCTCACTCTCACTTTCTCACATTTCTTTCTCCATATCCCCCTCTGTCTTTTTTGCTCTGATGTTGTCTCTTTCTCTCCCTCTCCTCCTCCTCTCCTCCTCTCACTCTCTTTCTCTCCCTCTCCTCCTCTCTCTCTCTCACTCTCTCTTTCTCTCACTCTTTCTCTCATCTCCACTCTCCATGGTATTTTTTTTCTCACCTCCTTTCCATCTTCTGGAAAGTAATCCCTGGTGACTGAACCTTCCCTCTTGGCACCCACCACACCCACACATGCACATACAGCCATGAACACACACCCACATATCACACTCTCTCTCACACACACACACACACACACATCAACACACACACACACACACCCACACACACACACACACACAATATCATCATTACAGAAACACACACACTCCCAGACACTGCTGGTGCTGCCAGGGAGCTGAGCAGCAGATTGCATCTCTGGGACGGCTCCTAAGTAAACCCTGGGTTTCAGTTACTCTGAAAGGCCTCCCAGCCGCCACTAGATGTTCCATTGATTTGCTATTCTCGACACCAGACCATGTTGTGTCTATGGTCGAAAGCAAAGGTCTGGAGCTGCAGACCCTCTTCAAGTCAGCCCCCCCCAACCCACTCCCCCCGAGACAGCAGACTGTTGGGCAGCACCAGGGTTTCATGACTGACATCAGCTGGCCTCGTCTAGGCGTCCAACCATTTCCATCATTGTAGATTGCAAACAGTGACCTGTGTGTGTGTGTGTGTGTGTGTGTGTGTGTGTGTGTGTGTGTGTATATAAGTGTCATTTTCTAAATCACTTCTCACTCTCACTTTCTCACATTTCTTTCTCTCCATATCCCCCTCTGTCTTTTGCTCTGATGTTGTCTCTTTCTCTCCCTCTCACTCCTCCTCTCTCTCTCTCACTCTCTCTTTCTCTCCCTCTCACTCCTCTCTCTCTCTCTCACTCTCTCTTTCTCTCACTCTTTTCTCTCATCTCCACTCTCCATGGTATTTTTCTCACCTCCTTTCATCTTCTGGAAAGCAATCCCTGGTGTGACTGAACCTTCCCTCTTGGCACCCACCACACCCACACATGCACATACAGCCATGAACACACACCCACATATGCACTCTCTCTCTCACACACACACACACACACACACACACACACACACACACACACACACACACACGCCTTCCAACAAAATTGCTCCTTTCTCCTACCATCTCATAAGTAACATTCCACACACTGCACATCCATAGACATGCACACTGGCTAACACACACTCACAAGCACATGGCATCCTGCCACACTACAGAAAGTTACATGTGTAGTCCTACATACCGATACCTCACTCTCTGTCATGAACAAATACACACACAAGGACACAGGCACGCAGCCATGCAATCCCGCACGTGTCAGAGCTTTCAGAGCTTTTCCAAGTGGTCCAGTCTCCCCTCAGAATACACACACACACACACACACACAGACACACACACACACACACACAGATACACACACGCTTCATGTCCTCCCCCATACTCCTCTCCTCTCCTCAGAAAGATTTACAGCAGGATCCACGTCGCTGACATGCTTGGCGATCAGACAGCCAGTGTCTGCTGAGTCCCTCGTAACAACCTCCCCTCTCAAACATCCCCAGCTCTGTCCCTCTCCTCTTCATCACCAGCCCTGTCCCTGTCCCTCTCCTCCTCTTCATCCACAAGCCCTTCCTCTTCCTTCTTTCATCACTAGTCCTGTCCCTCTCCTCCTCATATCCCACCAGCCCTTGTTCCTCTCCTCCTCTTTTCCTCAGCCCTGCCCTCTCCCTCCTCCTCCTTGTCCTTCTTCCCCACCAGCCCTGTCCCTCTCCTCCTCTTCATCACCAGCCCTGTTCCTCTCCTCCTCTTCCTCCTCCTCAGCCCTGTCCCTCTCCTCCTCCTCCTCTTCATCACCAGCCCTGTCCCTCTCCTCCTCCTCATCACCAGCCCTGTCCCTCTCTCTTCCTAATTAGGGGGCACATGTTCCAGTTTTGCCCCCACACACATTACCTTATTACCTGCACACACACACCACTGCTGCTGTCTCCACCAGAGATTGCAGGCCATCTATGGATTCCCCTGGCCCACAAGATGGAGGTCTGATTAGCCCATCCTTTAATGGCAGGGTCTCCTTATCTGAAATGAACTCTCAGAGACACATAAAACAACAGGCTTCACTGAGCCTCTCCCCAGCCCGCCCCTTGGCCCAGGACGTTTGGAGGGTAGCTTATATCACAGGCGGACTGATTAGCTCGGCTTAAATCACTTCAGTGAGCACATGTGGGGGATGTCTCCTCGTGTGTGTGTGTGTGTGTGTGTGTGTGTGAATTAGAATGGCTGGGATCAACATTTTTGTTGAGAAGAAACGGAAGCTTTTCTCTCGTTCTTTCTTTCTTCTTTTTCTGTCTTTCTGTCTTTCTGTCTGTCTGACTGTCTGTCAGTCCTGTTGCTTATTTATCCTTTATCCTTTTTGCTGAAATGGCATCATTCAATTTCCTTGTTTATTCCCAATCCCTGGAAAGCCCCAGGATTGGGGACACGGACTTGTGGGGCTGAACTAAATAATGGAAACAGTGTGGAAATGGCATGACGCTGACCTTCACCTGGGTCTTCCGAGGCTCATCTGGCTCCTGCGCTTGGAATCTTAAAGAGTCACACACACACACACACACACAACACTGGTCACAGTCAGTCGATCAGCGGAGGCTGTGACCTGTGGACCGTGTCACCTGGAGGATGTCAGTGCCTCTTAGCTCACTGTGCCGTGCTGCGGTCCTCGGAGGGATGCAGGGATGGACTGCTGCCAGATAATCTGTGTGTGTGTGTGTGTGTTTGTGTTTGTGTGTGTGTGTGTGTGTGTGTGTTGCTGGGGAAGTGGAAAACAAAGTACTCCTCCGGCTTCAAGTGATTCGCAGTGTCTAGGTGTGTGTGTGTGTGTGTGCGCGAATATGTTCTTTTGGTGTTGTCAAGGTTTCCACTGTGGCCTTGCTCTGTGTCCTCCCCACAATGAGTGTGTGTGTGTGTGTGTGTGTGTGTGTGTGTGTGTGTGTGTGTGTGCGTGTGTGTGTGTGTGTGTGTGCACTGTTTCCCCCTGATATGCACATATGGTGTCTCTTTTGTTTGTGTGCTTTGCAGTACTCGCACAGTCAGTCTTTCATATGTACAGTATATGTATTTCTGTGAGTGTACATGTATTGGATGCATTTGACCTAAAGTGACTTGTGTGTGTGTCTGTGTGTGCGCATATGTGTGTGTGAGTGTGTGCGCACACTTGGTTTGTATTCCGTCTGCTGATGAATAAGTCATAATCAGCACATCCTTGAGGGAGCTGCTGGGAAGGGGGCAAATTAAATTGGAGGCAGGCCTTGCCACCACACTGGGAAATGAGGAAGAAGTGAGACACACACACACGCACACCCTGGTGTTTAAACATGTTGTGTGGAGTGCTAGCTGACCTGCTGGGAGACCTCTCTCTCCCACTCCTTCAAATCAACTGCATCTGCTCAGTCTCTCCGTTTTATTAACTTCCTCTTCTGGGGATCATTACAGAACCTATTAGAACAGCCGCAGCAGGTTGGCACTGCTCTCTCCCTCTCTCCTACAAAACACACACACGCACACACACGCACACACACACACACACACACACACCCTCAAGGCCCACCAGTCATCACCCCCACTGCTCTCCACCTGTCGTGGCCGTACCCCTGTGTTTGAGATTGAGGTGGCGGTGGGGGTGATGGGGGCCGATGGGGGATTTGGAGAATATGGGACGCTCAGCACTACCTGTCAGTGGCAGGTCCACCTGTGAGAGCAATAAGGGGGGCTGCGAGATTAAAGATGGGAGAGACTGACTTTGTGTGTGTGTGTATGTGTGTGTGTGTGTTTGTGCAGAAGACTCATGGGTCAGGTGTGTGTGCTCTGTGCTTTTGTATGACTCAGAACTTTGAGTGTGTGTGTGTGTTTGTGCAGAAGACTCATGGGTCAGGTGTGTGTGTGTGTGTGTGTGTGTTTTTGTGAAGAAGACTCATGGGTCAGGTGTGTGTGTGTGTGTGTGTTTGTGAAGAAGACTCATGGGTCAGGTGTGTGTGTGTATGTGTGCGCGTGTGAGTGTGTGGGCTATACTTTACACTTTAACGCAATTGACTTCGCGCAAATCGCTTTGTGGGCGGATCTTGGGCGCTGTCTCTATTTTACCGGCGAAATATTGACTGTTGCGACGCAAATCTAAAATGGGGTGGTCTGTAGAAGCTACATTATTCATGGGTGTGGTTTGGGCATTACGTGCAATAAACCAATCAGAACGTCATCTCACATTCCCTTTAACAACAGGCACGCTTGTTCCATAGCGGATTGCGATTATGATAGCGGATTTGCCAGGCGCAACCAGGAACGGTTCACAGTGCTATTCAGTTGTGAACAGTTTGCTATTGATTTTTTCCCTTCTTGACAAAATGTACACAGAAATGTCACTTTCCGATGTTTTGGGATCACTCTCACTGAATCACGAGCTTATGAATGCATGGTGATATTTTTACAATGTAATCCAACATTACCTCACTATAGATCAATGCAGATCTGTCAGATAAGCCTCCTCTCCCCGTGCTGCTGCTGGGGTATTTGGGTTAAATGGAATCGGCATGCAGTTTGTCTCATTAAGTCCTCTCTAATATTTCCTAATTTATGTCACAACACATCCGTGATTCGTGGAAATGTGTTCGCAAATACAGGCGCCCAAGCAAGCGCTCCTGCAGGTGTAAGCTACGGCTGTACTAGAAACACTTTCCAAGTTGACCTAACCTTCAACTCTGCACAGTATCCCATTAACTGCATGACAGTGGGCTATTTACAATATTTATTTTATGTAAAGTAGAGTTTGTAAACACGATATCATCAACTTAATGCACGCACAACTTTGGTTTGAGCAGGAGAGAAAATAACAATGAAAATGGTGCTTGTCAAAACCTTAGCGCAGCTAGAGTAATGCTTATAGGCTGATGTTAAAGCGCACACGATGTTTAAAGCCATACACAACAGTAAATTGGAACAAAACTAAAGGTAACTTTAGCCTTTATAGGGCTGTATAACGTTGTCCAAATTAATAGGTCGTAATTAGGCGTTGTTGTTGTAAAGATATTGCATGTAGATGTACTAGGCTATATAGGCTACTAAATTACAAAGCCGGAACAGGACAAATATTATCAAGGCTTTACAGTAAATGTTTACATGTGCACAGGGTGTCTGTAGATCGGTGTGCATAGCATTAATTTCTGCAGGCCTGTGGCCATGTATGCGCCCTTAAAATAGCATCTGAATTTGCGCCACTGACTTTAGACCAGGAGGTTCCTGGTCTGTGGAATTGTTTTCTGAAACGGCAAAATATCAACAGGGACTGTTTGCGCCGGAACACGCACCCTCTTTTCGCTGAAACGCCCCCGTGGGTGCACATGTTCCTGTGGAGGGAAAATTCCAATATGTGCTGACTGCAAAATAGGAAAGACAAAAGCGCGAGTATACAAAGTCAATTGAGCTGGTGTGCAAAATAGAGCCCAGTGTGTGACGCTGTAACAGGCAGTTAGGCTCGGGAGATGGAGGGCGGGTTAGCTGAAATCCCACTTCCTTGATGGGAGCAGGTCAGGGGGATTTGCTCAGTCTTCCCGCAGAGGTAATGCTATTTCACACAAACCTGTGCTCTGGAAGCCAGCCCTCCTCTCCCCCTTTCCTCTCCTCTCTTCCCCTCACTCTTCCTCTCTCTTTTCTCTCCTCTCTTCCCTCACTCCATCTCCTCCATTTTCTCTCCTCTCCTCCCTCTCCTTCTCTCTCTCCCTTTTCTCTCCTCTCTTCCCCTCCCTCCTCCTCTCACGTCCGGTGACTGGTGAAGACCCATATGAGGGATTTTATCAATCTTGTTTGTTAAATTAACGTGGCAAAGTGCCATAAACATTGCCCATTGTTGAATTAAAAAAGCCCATTCATTCAATAATTATGTACTAATTTGCGTAAAGGCCTTATGTATGTGGTTTGGTTTTATATTAAATACAAAGCTGTCTTTCGTCGCAATGGCAGAGAGAGGCTGTTATAATGACTGATTCAAAAAGTGGCATGTAGGATTTATTTCACTAGTGTTCAGAGACACATTGTTTTTTCGTCTGGACCCTGTATTATTTCTGACATGGTGAAATAATTGTACATTAGAGGTGGTGGCTGCACTGAGACGTCCCATCAGAGCCGCTGACAGTGAGCTATGGACAAAGGCCTGGGCAGTCACTTACAGCCACTGTATGAGCGCTATTTATGACCCTGTTGCCTGTCTGTCAACTGACCACAAATTTCCTGGTCACTTTCTCCCCGGTCATTCTTTATCACAGCTACTGAGAGGTGTCAGACCTCTTTGTAACACAGTCACACACACACACACACTCACACACACACACACACACAGAGAGAGAGAGAGAGAGAGAGAGAGAGAGAAACACATTCCTCTTACACAGGTAGAGTTTATAGACTCTCTTAAAATGTGCACATTGCTGGTTAATATTTCCCGAGGGGGACGTCATTCAGAAGCAGCACAATGAGGCAGCCCAGTGTGCTGTGGTCACTCACTGGTCACCCACCTGAACAGCAGCACCGGCTAGCCTCCTCTCTGCTGCCGCGTGGAGAAGGACTAAGCTCAGTTCTGGCTAACCCATATTTGAGGCTGGTGCTGGTGGCTGCAGGGGGAAACGAGGCCAGTTAAGGCTCACTTTGTCATTCCCTTCTCACACACACACACACACACACACGCACGCACACACACACACACACACTCCACTACCATCCAGTAGATGCACAGTATGAATTCATCTGAAGGCTGAGAGAAGTCATGTTGCCACGTGACACCTCTAAGTGCTCTCTGGTTTTTGCCTGCTGTACAGCACGATTAGAGAAGGCAGGCAGGGAACGCTGAGGACAAAAAGCCTGTGTTCCTCTATGTGACAATGGGATACGCTTTTTATGCATGACTTATACGCCAGAGGGATCTCTTGTGTGCTGCCTCTACTGTATTTCTGCTTCATTCTTAAACGAGTGTTTTGGTCAGCACGAGAGCACACAGACACATACTCTACACAGGATTGTTCTCTTTCTCTCTCCCTCTCTTTATTTCACTCTTTCTCTTGTTCTCTTTCTCTTCATCACTCTCTAAGATACACCAACATGAATGTACTCAATTCTCAACGCTCACTCTCTTTTTGATAAAGATGTTCAAATAAATGCTTGAATAGAGTGCCTGCACCTGTATTCACACCTGTTTCCTCTCTCTCTCTCTCTCTCTCTCTCTCTCTCCCTTTGTTATTTCGTCTGAGCAGCGAAGAAGACGTGTGCGACGACTGACTTTGCGTGTAAGAACGGCCAGTGTGTTCCTGCGCGCTGGAGGTGTGATGGAGAGCCTGAGTGTCCAGATGGTTCCGATGAAGCAGACGCCACTTGCAGTAAGAGATATTTGAGGATTTATCTTGAAGAGTGAATGCGTGTGTGTGTGTGTGTGTGTGGGGGGTGCTTTGTGTGTGTGTGTATGTATGTGTGTGCATGTGTGTGTGTGTGTGTCTGGGGGGTGCTTTGTGTGTGTGTATGTGTGTGTGTGTGTGTGCTCTTGTTTACAGTATGTCTCTTCTTTGTTTACAGTGTGTCTACAGTTTGTGTGTTTTGTGTAGATATGTGTGTGTGAGAGCACCCCTATGTGCAAACCGTCTGTAAAACTGTGTGTGTGTGTGTGTGTGTGTGTGTGTGGTGTGTGTGTGTGTGTGTGTGTGTGTGTGTGTGTGTGTGTGTGTGTACTGTGTTTGTGTGTCATATGAAAGCTAGTATGAAACACAAACGCCTGATTGATTTTCATAGCAGATATTCAATTAAAATGGAAGAGTCTTTGATAGAGAGAGAGAGTGATTTGATATTGACTAATTTGTCCCAATCCCCCAGAAGAGATTCTTGGAGGGTTGATTTGTGACCTCTTATGAATTCAGATGAGGTTTCCTTGATGACCTACAGTTTACTCTCCACTTGACCCCCCATCCCTCTGCCCTCCCGCACCTCTGGCCCACCCCACCCTCACCGAACCCGAGTCAGGCGCGCAGGATGCAGAACGCATGCCGGGCTCTCTGACCGGTCAGGGTGCCGCCATCATCAGTCATCCAGGGCAGGCGCGCCTGCAGGTGTACGTCCGTACGCACTGTGCGTACCATCAAGCTACTGAACAACAGAAAATTTCCCTTGTGTGTGTGTGTATTCACACCAAATTGGCCTACCATACCTTCCCAACTATGCACAGTATCCCTTTAGCTGCATGCCATTAGGCTATTTACCATTTACTAATACGTAAAGTTCAAAATTAACGTGCACGCATTTTGACACGCAATAGGCTACGTGTTGTTTTCTTTTACCCGGCTATCTATATATGGTTATCAGCACACAATGTTGAGCTAATTAACTAACTCAATACTCATCATGGATATCACAAGTTTAAACAACGAAAACAGAAAGGATGGAGGCAGCAAAGCTAGGAGTTATTCCAGATGGGCAAGAACAAGGTAGGCAATTGGTGTGCTTGTCAGAACGTTAGACTGCACTAAAGCCAGACGTCACGTTACGCTAGAACAAAACTAAAGGTAACTTTAGCCTGTATAGGGCTGTATCAAGTTGTCCAAATGAATAGGTCATTGTAGACATTGTCGTTGTATTATTGCGAATCTTCATCCGAGAACAGACACATTTCGTCTACCCCCATCAGAGGAAGTCATCGCTTTTTATTCACGGTCCAGAAGAATCCGCACCAAATAAAGAAACACGCAGCGCTTTGCTCTGAGCTCTTCCCCAAAGAGCTGACCCTGAGACTGCACTGACTCACCTCCGCAACCTTTTATGCACCAACACACTCAACGTCCCACGCTTTGGGCAGAGAGCGAGAGAGAGGGAGGGATCAGGAGCTGCCACTCTTCTCAGACTGATTTTCTGTTCTAGAACTGAGTTTGTGCTCTCAGGAGCTGTAGCTTGTGATGGTAGAACAGAGTCTTGAAGTGTCTATCCAGCACCTGGGTTCTGTTTGCTGGGCTGGGAGTGGTTGGCCTTGGCTCCGTGGCGCTGAAGAGATGGAGTCCAGAGCCCTTGGGGAATGGGTTCAGATTCCTCCCCGAGGGGGTCAGGGTGTGGGTATCAAGCGGGGTCAACAATCTAGATCCCCCCGACCCTGGAAGAAAAGACTATTTCTGTCCAGTTGCAGGTTCAGGGATGAGGTGAGGGCTGATTAAATGCGCAGTGACACTGAGTTCTCCCTGGCTCTAAGCAGATTGATCGTATTGATCGTGGTGTGACACAGACATAACACACTCACAAGCAGACATATGTACCTGGGCACACATATCATATACTGTACACACCTGTACATAGACATGCAGGGACACTATCATTCATGCTTAATCCTAAAACAGACAACTGCATGCACATACATGTACACTCACATGCGCGCGCACACACACACACACACACACACACACACACACACACACACACACACACACACACACACACACACACACAGCAAATCACATTTCACCCAGTGGACGATAAGGTCACTGGGCACTGGCCTGTTGCAGCTAAACCCATTCCTTTATTTCAAGAAACCAAGTTTGGCCACAAGATTGCTTTTGAAAATTGCTTTCAGCTTTTGCCAGTGGCCTCCGTCGGACTGACCTGCGCTGCGAGATCGAACGGGCCAGCTGAGAGAGAGAGAGAGTGAGGGCGAGGAGAGGCCAGACCGTCGCCCTGTACGGTCCATTTACGGAGGTCATGTTGGGGGCACCTGGATTGAGCACGGCTGTAATAAGTACAAGGTCACCCTAGGGTGCGTTTCTGTCTCGTCGTTAATGACGGGTCTCTTGGAGCCACATGTGATCTAGCAAGCACTCCTAAACACGGTTCACTGTAGCTCCTAGTCAAAGCTTTCTGCTGTAAGCAAGCAGAGTGGAAGAAAGCTACTTCTCATATGCTATTTTGTCAAAATGGTGCACATTCATCACCTCCGTACTCCCTCCACCCTGACAGTAAATACCTCTCTGATACGCCTGGTTGCTCTGGTTAAGTCTTCAGAGCAGGTCTTCGGTAATGTATGACAGTTCTCTCTGAGGCAAAATCGACTCGAAAATTCCACTGTCCGCTCCCTTGGGTGTTTATCCGCAGCCGTACTGGGTGGGGTGGGGAGGTGGGACGGGGGGACACTGCAACAGCGATTGTGTTCCGTGTGGTGAGTAATGGTGAAAAATGAGGTTTGGTTCACTAGCACTACCCCGCCGTGCTGCTGATGTCTTGATCGATGTCCGCGGCCGACAAAGTCATTATAGTTGCATTAAAAAGTAATAAACAGCAGCGTGTGAACATGAGCCGCGTGCTTATTTCACTCTGATCCCCACGGATAACCCGCTGGTGTAATTATGAAAAATGGTAATGCAGAACACTTGGTAATTAATCTGAGAGGGTGTTGTTGGTAGTATCAGGTGGCACGCTTCCTGTTTGACCTGTGCCTGTGGCAGTGGACGGAACAGGCAAGCTACCCTGACCACCCTGTCGTCATGTTGCAGACAGATGGGTCAAACATAGGGCTGTGGCATTACTGACCAGCTGCTCAAAGATTAGGTGCTGGAGTCGTTGCTAATATTTCCATTTATTGAGTGGGGGCTAGAGCCAGATATGCCCCCCTAGTGGGATTTAAGGTAATAATGGATCAGATTACTACTAGATGGGCCTTTAGAGCATAATTCTGCAGCACATTTGGCCTTATTTGAGCGCACATGCTGTGATTATTATTAAAGATTAAACATGGCAGAATACTGTAGACAGTATCATACTGCCTTTCGACATCCACCTCAAGTTCAAAACCTGCAGATACAAACCCGGCAGATGAATACCAATGACGTGTTTTTGCAAATTGAGATCCCCTTCACCTCATCTCCATTTATTCAACCTTGCATTTGGTTCAGTTCTCCAGACTCTCGGGGCCACTCAACAGCGAAGTAATCCACAAACTTCTCCTTCTGGATCGATCGCGCGCATCCCTGGGCTTCATCATCTGCTTCCTGAGCTGGCTCTTCCCCTGGTGCTCCGGGCTTGATCAGTTTGCAATTAACATTCTACCTTCACATTCTCCGCTCCGCTCCGAAACAAGCCTGTCTCAGGCCACTGATGCATCCAGACAGCTAAATAATGCAACTGATTGGATTGATTTCCCATGAAAGGAATCAATGGGTTTGACCCAGGAGATCAGCACAATCAGATTACTGTCCAAACGGCTTGTCAGGAGTTTTTGGTAATTACAAAAATTTAGAGCGAAACGAGACGAGAGGGAGAAAAAGAGCATCAGAAGTTTGAACGAACTCAAAACCATGCTGGGGCTTCCATGAGTGCTGAATGACTGCATGATGGACCAAGTATTTCGGAGATCGATCATCTCGGCTGATTTATTCAAGGCATTTTATGGCCTCTTCCTTTGTTGATGATCCTTTTTTGCTAAACTGTCCCTAACGCTCTCTGTTTCTTAGAGCTGAGCTTGGCTGGCAGCTATAACAGCACAGTACCAAGGGTCGAAGCGTTTCTCGTGTGCACTGGACGGTCCGCCCCCTCAATGTTGACTTATCGATCCACGCCCGTGTGTCACTCTGGCATAATGGAATAGTCAGTTGATGAGGGGTAATTTGGCTGCATGCAGACTGCAGCGGCTGCAAATGAGAGTACTTCATGGTCCACACACGGGAGCCCACTCTCCACTTCTGGCGTCTGGTCGCCTCCGCCAGGCAGATTGAAGGGGCTCCTTGTCACATGCCATTACTCCCAGCCCTCGACAGTCATCTTCACCGAAAAACCGAGTGTCTTGGGGGCGCTGCAAAGTTTGACACGCATACACACTTCAAACTTTTCCCTTAGTCATGCCCCTTACAAGACCACTTTGAATAGCCACTTGAGAAAAAAAGGGGGGTTATTGTCTTATGAACATCAAGAGCTGAGGAAATGACTGAACGTCAGTGCAGTTCACTTTGGCTCATCCTCCGAATGTGCGCCAGAGGCTGACCCTCGCGCCTTCACCGCTGGACTGCGCCCTGGAGACAAAAGCCGGAGCCTATTATAGCGTGCTGGCGCTGGTTTTCAGTGGTTCATTATTGGGAATATCAGGGAAGGATTCAGTCAGATGCGGACAGCTTCAATTTCATGCTTCAAGTGGCAGTTCTTCCCAGTAATTTCCCATGTGACGGAGCCCAGGAAGTGCTCTCAGGCCAACTGGTGACCCACAGCTGCCCTCTCCCCCTTACCTCTTGCATCACACTCACACACTCACACACACACGCACACAGACACACTTACCTGTCACCGACCTCCCTCATCAGTCGTCAAGACCTTTGCAGTAGTGCTGAGGTGGTTGTGCAGCCCTACTGGTTATCGGGCAACTGTGAGTCCACCGATCAGAGCAGATTCTTCATCGTTCTTCAATCTTCAACATTGCAATCGGATCCATTTGAGTCAGGCAGAATTCTAGAATCCTGCTGTATCCACGTTGTGATTGACACTTTCTTGTAGCAGTTAGGAGACAGATGAGCCGAATGAGCTGTTCTTCACACCTTTTTTTCTCTGGCTCTTTTTTGTGTTTTTTTGCATGTTTGTCTCAAACCACACGAGTCCAATTGAAGCATGCCGCTGAGAATTGAAGCATGCCATGTGAGAGAATTCAGCTAATTAGGAGAGCTGTTGTGACTAAGAAAACACTTGAAAAGGGAATGCTGGAGCCAGGTTATGATTGGTGTTCAGAAGCAGTGTTCTATCTCTTCTCTCACATACCTCCATCACACCTCAATATCACTCCATTTTCTTCACATCACATTGACCCTTTCAGCTCACCCTCATCAGGATGCTGATATAATCCTGCATGTCTTTCACACACCATCTGGCACATGCTAGTCATGGTTTGGTTTTGTCACTTGGAGTGTGTGTGTGTGTGTGTGTGTGTGTGTGTGTGTGTGTGTGTGTGTGTGTGTGTTTATGTAAAGTGAAATAAGAGAGAAAGAGAGAGAGAAAAAGAGAGAGAGAGAGCACTCATGCAAAATTTTACCTGCAAACATGACTACTAGACATTCAATGGAAATGGTACACAAGATGCTCTGTTTGCCGTCACTGCCTCGCAGCAAACATAGGCAGCACAACCATTGCATTCCACTAGCCCTCAGCAATGTCTTCACTATTCCATTGTCTCTTACCTAAGTGAAACGTAACTGTCGGGCATAACAAACAAAATCGTCAGTCGAGCGTGCCTGGCATGCACAAAACCCGACCCCCCCACCCCCCACGGACGCAGACTACAGTGTTTCCATCAATGCCATTTTTACGCATCATTAGCGGGCCCTGAGCTCCACAGCCTACCATTGATCCTTCATCACAGAGCCCTCAGGGGTCTGTTTCTCCCAGCCCTGCATATCCCAAACACCTCTATGGAGGTGTATACATGACTCCTAGCCCACGCATGGATGCATCAATGCACACACACACACTGATAGACGCATACATAGCGCTCACAAACTATGAGCTTGTACAAAGATAAGAGACGCAAAGTAGTCTTCTTTAATCTTCTTGGGTTATATTGGTATTCATGACAGAGGCTTCTCATATCAGCATTAAGTCCTGATTTGGTGGACAGCTGCTTAAAGACTTTCTCGAGGACGCAGTTTAGATGCATGCGTCTGGAGGACCCCAAAATGATATCAGATTGACAACAGTTTCTTAGCGAGCCAGGCTAGCAGATGCTGACGCAGCTCTAATTTGAGCTGAAAGCAAAATGCTCTCAGAGCATTACTTTGGTTTTGTCTAGACATTTCAGACCAGGTACCTATATCAGTCTCATTAAAATCCAGGGGCTGGTGCTGTTCTTTCAGCGCAATCCTCTAAACGCAGGTGTTCTGGGGAAGTGGCAATTTCCTGTGTGTGTGTGTGTGTGTGTGTGTGTGTGTGTGTGTGTGTGTGTGTGTGTGTGTGTGCTAAATCTCTCGTCTACGCTTCTCAGGCTTGATTTGGTCTAATGCAGTTGTCCCCAGACATGTTCGAGAGGCTTCAACTCCCTCTGCTAAGTGACATGACATACAGACATAGTGATGCCACTCTCTCTCCATTCAAAATAGACCCCGCCAAATTAGACTATCATAGTAAACTTCCACTTAACATTAAACTGTAACATTAAGCATTACACTTCTTTCTGTCTATCTCCCTCTCTTTGTCATCACTCTGTCTATCTTTTTCTCTCTCTCTCTCTATCACCCTCTTTTTTCCCCCTCAGGCTCACCCAGGCGCACAGAGATTATTTTTTCACAAGACATCTCTAATCACACACAACCTTGATTAACAGCCAGGCAGTCTGCACGAGAGATCCTCAGTCCCTGTCATAAAGTGGATTGTCTGTGTTGAATGAGGAGGTGGGGGTGGGTGGATGGGGGGGTGGTTGTGAAAGCGCTTCACAAACACATGTAACAAATTAGCGGGGGTTCAAAAAAGAAGAGATAGCTGCTCATCCTTGTTAAATACGCTGCAAGTTGCATGTCAGGCTGCCCTCTAAAAGATCTTCAAAGAGGAGACAGCGGGGCTTAACTCCAGCATTAAGATATCACAGGATGGGGGGATTGGGACAAATTAGTCAATATCAAATCACAGCTCGCCTCTATCGCCCCCCTCACCCCACCTCTTCCATTTTAATTGAATGTGCGAGACAAGGCACGCTATGAAAATCAATCAGACGTTTGTGTTCTCAGATTACTCTAGCTGTAGAAGCATCAAGCAGGATTCACCAGAAGGACACACAAACACAGACACGCAAATACACACACACACACACACACACACACACACACACACACACACACATACTGACTTTACAGACAGTTTGTCTTCTCTCTTATTTTTAGAACCCATTCAGAAGAGGTGCTCTCTCATGTGTGCCCTCTGTCTCTCTCTGTCTCTCTCTCTCTCTCTCTTTCTCTCTGTTCTCTCTTTTTCTTTGTCTCAGTGGCAAAGGCAGCTCCTCTCCCCTCTCTCTCTCTCCCGTCTGGTGCTTCACGCTCCACTTTCCTTCTTGGGAACGCACACGGCGCAGATAAACAGGGCCACGGGGATTCTCATTCTGCTCGGCCGTGTGTGTGTGTGTGTGTGTGTGTGTGTGTGTGTGTGTGTGTGTATGTATGTGTATGTGTGTGTGAGAGTGAGTGAGTGTGCTGTGCGCACAGGGGGTGCAGGCACTCATGAAAACACGCCGGATTGCCCAATCTCCTTGCATATGGGTGGGCAAGCAACAACAACGAAACATGCTGGGAAAATGCCTTTAACCAATCTCGGCGACCTGAGAGACCAACACCTGGCTATTTCTTGTTGGGTCCTCACGTGTTCTAAGGGCTACATCAGGACTGCACTACTCTGATAAAAATCCAGAAATATTGGAAACTTTAATTAAAGGTTTGAGGGAAGCTTAGCGATAAATATAACATTAATTGAACATAATAATGGAGAGTGCTTTATATTTGTGTTATTTTGCATAGCAATCCTATCAGTTGTGAGTATAACATCAGGTTTGAGCTCCAGTCATACCCACCGGTGGTGTACGAAGGCCCAGTGTGCTAGTCTGAGGGCGCTGGCCGGTGAAGCTTCCTTCCTTCTTCATCCTGTCTGTCTAATGAGTAAGTCAGTCCTCCACTGAGCTGAAACCTAAGCGGCTCGCCTAACTGGAGTCTTTTATAGTCGACAAGATGGCTGCCGGGGCCTCATGGGGCTTTTCCGGGTGGCCGAGAGTTTGGGAGGTGTCTGTCCGTCCGTCCGTCTGTCTGTCGGTCTGGTCCACTGTGAGGATGAGTGATGGGGGCTGGACATTAATGAGGTCCGATCATCTGTTTACAAGCAGGAGATGAAGGCAACCGGTGAAACCACCTGCAGACTTGTCATAACGAATTAATGATTTACACTGTCACATGATATGAATCCTTACTACATGGGGCTTTCTGAATGACTTTAAAAGGTCAGTTTTAGCATTTCCCTTCCTGACGTCATACTGGTTTCTTAGTTTAAGGCATGGTAAGGTTGGTATTTTTTATTGTATTTTATTTTTGGGTTGGCTCTGCGGACTTGTCACAAGGTTTAAAAACATCCTGCTGAATATCACTCAACATATGTGTGGCCATATTAACCATTGCCTTCTCTTGATAGACTGCAGAAATGATATTAAAACATTGTGCAGGGTAACTCAGGTAAAAGTAATCACAAAGTAGTAGAGAAAGCAACATAATGATGATTGATAAATAATCCATATAGAATGCCTGGTCTAGTTGGTTGAGAATGTAGAAAGAAAAATGGGTAACACTTTACTTGACGGGTGAGTTCATAACACATTCATAGCAGCTGTCATAAACTGCACATAAAGCATTCATGACTGTTCATGAGACATGACTCAACATTCATACCAAACCTTTCATGAATGTGGAAGACAGAACGACGAGAACTTGTCAAAATAAAAGTCCAAAGTCGCAAAGCAGCATTGCCGTTTTTGGTCCAAACCTCTTACCTGATCACGTCACATCTGAGTTAATGGGCTACTCCAGTGCCAAAAAGACAGAACATGGTCAAAAAAATAATTTTTGTTTCATAAAATGTATTTGTTTTATGATGTAACCTTTGCAGATGATTTCTCATCTTTTGCTACTGGGAATGTCCAACTTTACGGGTCAGCTGAATGTAGGCTAGTTCATCTCCCAGTGTTAAACTCAGTGATTACGAATACTTCACAACTTGTATGGTAAAGTGCCATTCGATGTAGACTTCATAAGATATTCATGAAATATTTGCAAAGGCTGGAGAGATTAAATTAATGGTATCCAGGTTACACAAATACAATGTTGGACTTTTATTTTGACAAGTTCTCGTCGTTCTGTCTTCCACATTCATGAAAGGTTTGGTATGAATGTTGAGTCATGTCTCATGAAACAGTCATGAATGCTTTATGTGCAGTTTATGACAGCTGCTATGAATGTGTTATGAACTCACCCGTCAAGTAAAGTGTTACCGAAAAATGAAAGGCAATGGAACTGGCTGTTCTGACTCCAAATTAACTATTTGCACAAAAGGGTGACCGTTGTTCATATGCCTGTGCTGCATTTTAATGTAGCATTTGCATTTCATAACACTCTCATTTAGATGGTTAAAACATTTAATAAGTGTGTTTTCCTTTTAATCATTCAAATTAAATCAGTTATAGCCATATTCAACGTAGATTTTGAGTACATCTGCAGGCAGTGTCTGCATAATTAAACAGTTAGAAAAATTGTTGGTTTCATGCCATTAAATGAGGCATTAGGTGGAAGTAATTGTGCTGCTGCCATCACATACATATTTGCAACCACATTCCCTGTCTGTTATAAGTATGCCATGTTAACTAAAGCAGCTTGGGTTTGAAATGGGGGGAAAAAAGGATTTTAGCACAATTACATTCACGGCCAACGTCACGATGGCTCGCCATGGCAAACCTATGGAGACGTGCAGGAAGTCAAGACAAAGTGTAATTAAGGCATAGCGTAGCCTATTGACTGGCACAGTATAGGATTCCTGTCATGTGTGTGCCCTGGATATCATAGCGTCTGTGTGTGTGTGTGTGTGTGTGTGTGAGAAGCATTTTGGATGGGTCTCTGGAGGGCTTGTTTGTCTGACTGTTCATGTGTGTGTGTGTGTCTGTGTGTGTGTGTGTGTGTGTACATATCTGAGTGTGTCAGTAGGCCAGCCCTCAGGTGAATAGAAGCCCCAATTCCCCATACCCAATTCCAGATTCCCCCTCATTGATATTCCTCTGACGGTGACCTGAATCTGACCTCAACCTTTTCTATCCCTCTCTCTTCTCTTTTTTTCTCTCTTTCTCTCTGTCTGCGTCTCTCTCACTCTCTCTCTCTCTCACTCGTGTCTTACCCCCGCGGGTAAACAAATGTCAGTGTGCTCCCCGTCCTGCTTCTGGGCAGATTTATGATTGTGTGTGCGTGTTTGTGTGTGTGTTGGGAGGGTGGGCTGGGGTGGTGAGGTTGTGTTAACGTTGGCTAATGAAGCAGTGCGTCTTGTACAGGCTGCTGTGACTTACTGGAGTATTTGTGGGATTTCACCTCATTGTCTGAGGACACACTTGCCGTAGGCTCCCCACACACCCCTCTACAGACTTGAGAAATGCTATCTTTCTGTCTGTCTGTCTCACTGTCTCAATCTCTATCTCTCTCTCTCGCTCTCTTTCTCTCCCCCTCTCCCCTCTTATTTGACATGTCCGTTTCTTTTGCTCTCTCTCTGTATATGGCTTACTGCTGACTGGTTAATGTTCTCTCTCTCATCCTCTTGTAGACTAGAGTAGATCTCTATCATTTGTCTTCCATTTGCTATGCTATCAGCAACTCTCTTCTTTCCTCTCTCTTTCTCCATCCCCCTCCCTCTCTCCCTTTCTACTTCTCTCTCTCTCTCACTCACACACACACACACACACACACACACACACACACACACACACACATTTGTCTTTGTTTGCTTTCTCCCTCCCCATGTTATTTGGTCCTTCACCATCTCCAGTATACAAAGCAAAGCATAATGTGGGAACCTGTCTTCCTTAACAGAAATCAATTTCTCAATTAGATTTTCAGCCTAAAGATTTATCTTGTCTTTTTGTCCGCCCCCCTCATTATTTGCATGTTATTTTCCATCACCATGTATTCTCCCTTCCACCTCAGCTGTCCTTTATATTCGTTTGCTTTCTCATACTCCTTGTTATTCCGTCTTGAAGTTCATGCTGATTATGTGATGGTTAAAATGATAACATTGTGCTCCATCAACACTGTCTCGTCTGTTTAATGATGCCTTCATTGTTCCCTTATTCTTTTGTGCACTCCACGGTGCCTGTCATGCATTTGTTTTTTGTTTGTGCAATTCCTTTCAGTGGCATCTTAAAAGCCTTTTAAATGTCTAATTCACAGTTAAAAGCCTCACAACTTCACATGGCCAATGCTATTGGTATTTCAGTCGCAGTATACATAATAGAGGGAACAGAGAGAGGAGAAAGGAAAGGAAAGAGACATTTCTTTCCCTCGTCTTTCTTCTCTTCTCTCTCTCCGTTCTCGTCTCTTCAGTGTGCTGTGATATCCTGCTCTGCCATGTCCAGTTGCTTGTGTTTTATTGATAGTGAATGACCACTCTGGCCCCTAACTTTACTGCCCAGACTCCTGGTGTGATAAAAGTTTATGGGGCTCGTAGATATCACGTTTACCTCACCACTCTGGCCCTAGCGTCCCTCTAATTATTGTCATTCTGAGACGATCCTCCATTTATGACCATCACATTATCTGACACATAACTGAAGAGATGCTATTGAGCAGACACCTGAGGGTGAGCAAACTCCTCCTTAATTTCAGATACATACAGTAAGTTGTTAGGTTCTTTGTACTGTAGGTATGAGATTTCCACAGTGGCCATTAAACAACCAAGCCTACAGTAACATTACACTGCATGACAGCGACAATGCACAATGCTGTGGCCGTCTATGATCCGATCAGCAACATAACCACACAAATCCTCGATGCGGGCATCAACAACCACAACCACTCTTAAATGAACTATCAGTTAATTATGTTTCTCTCTATTTCTCTACCTCTATTTTTTTCCTCTCTCTCTCTTTTCCCCCCATCACTTCACTCACTCTATATCCATTTTTGTCTGTCTCCAAATGGTGGGTCATGTATCTTACTGAGTCATTGTCTCAGGTGGATCTAGATGATGCAGAAGAGGAATCATTGCATGTGTCTGGCTGAGCACTTAGGAACAATTGCATGTTGCCAAGAATAAGAAGTTGTTTTTTTTTTTAAGAAATAAAAGCTCCCTGTGAGCCTACTCAGAAAATTGCTATTGACCCCAGTTCAGGTCCATTTTCATGTTTTTTTTTTGCCTACACACTGCTCTGCTCTGAAAACTTTGTTTCTTGTTAGGTGAGGCAGAGTTTTTGAAAAGAGTGCGGTCTCCTCAGGTTAACTAGGGAATTTAAGGTTTTCAAACCCTCATCAACTGAACTTAAGACAAGGCTCAGTGAGGGCTAGACTTGGACAGTGTGTGTGTGTGTGTGTGTGTGTGTGTGTGTGTGTGTGTGTGTGTGTGTGTGTGTGTGTGTGTGTGTGTGTGTGTGTGTGTGTGGAGGGCAGGGGAAAGACAGAGGAGTGGGTGGTCAGTGATGAAGGTGGTGAGCAGAGCTAAGCTGAGCTGAACTGGATGAAGCAGGTGAACAGCAGACAGGAGATGGACACAGGTGATGAGTGGAGGGGAGGTCAAGCTGTTGCAATGTCCAGACTGGACCGGAGGCACCAGACCGAAGACTAGAGTGGACCACGTCTGTGTGTCTGACCAGAACAGGTCACTGCAGCTCTGCGGACTTCAAAGAATTACTTTTTCCCCCACCTGAGTGCCAGAGGCACAGGTGGGCGTATGAGGAGACAGCCTCCACATCAAAGGGAAGCTCTCATAATGGGAAAATGCCTGGAAAAGTCACCCATCCAAATACCCCAAATACTCTCCCCATTAATTACTTTTTTATTCCATGATTGAAATCTTTGAAATCTTGACATTTTATAAAGAGTATTAATAACCTTTTTCAACTCATTGCTCTTTAGCTGATAAAAAATGCTCCTGCACACATGATTTCTTTGTTTTTGCACCACCTTTTGACTTCTTGTCCATGCATGTTATTCTCACCTGACCTGACCTACTGAATAATCACTTCTCACTGTGAGGCCGTAGTCACCCCCAGTAGGTCTTACCCTCTGTAATGATTCGCAGCAGTGTAATCACACATGCGCCGATGTCAGTGTCGTTACAGTGTCCCATGACGATGAGTTAGATCCTTCATTGCTTTGCCATCACCCCCCCACACACACACATGTAAAATGTACCTAGAAAGCCCTTGCCAACAAATTGATTATCTTTACATTAGCCTCATGGGTTATGAGGTATCCGAATCAATCAGGTCCGCCGTGGTTTTTTAATGCATGGAGGGGAAGGGGAGGCCGTGATATGTGGCGTGTTTCTCCTATGCAGCTCCCTCCTCCACCTCCTCCTCCTCCTCCTCCTCCTCCCCCCGTTTGGTAAAATGGAATTAGGCAGGCAGTTAATCACAAGGACATTAGCATACTGTACGGACAGCCTCTCCAGTCTTATCATGGCTGCCGCCCCAGAGGAACGTGCAATGAATGCCATAGCGTCTCTCTCTCTCTCTCTCTCTCTCTCTCTCTCTCTCTCTCTCTCTCTTTTTTCTCTCTCTCTTTCTCTCTCTCTTTCTCACACACACACACATGCACACACACACACACACACAAACACACACAGACCTAGACAAACATAAAATACAGGCGCACAGACACACTCTTGACATAATTAATTTCTACACAAACACACGAGAGACACACATACGTGTATGTAGGGTAATGCATGTTATGCACGCACACAAACACACACGGATGCACAGCACCCAAATAGGCACACATTTGTGATGTAATTAATTCCCTTTCTCTCTCTCAAACACACACACACACACACACACACACAGCCATGTGTATAAATAACCTCTCTGGCTGGCACTGAGACACGGAGGCCAGACGAAGGCTGGCGCTCCCAGAGCGCCCCGAGACTCACCCCGGCCCTCCACTCCGCTGTCTGCACGTCCCGTGATGAACGTCAGCCATAAAGCCAGCATTTATTAGGGCCTTACAATGCTCCGCCGAGCACTTATTAGGAGTTTTTATAGCCCTGCGCTTTTTATGCACGCGGTAGCAGATCTGTTTAGATGTCTTACCTCAGCATCGACCACCAGCGTCCCTGTCCTTCACCCAGAGGGGTCTGTGTTTGGAGCTGATGACCAGGGGAAGGTGGAAGGGTCCTGTTCTCCCCAGAAGTCTTTAAGGCAGGGCTGGGGTGCTGGGTTGGTTGGCAGCTCTCTGACGTCGGGGCTACTGGGGATGTGAGAGGATATAAATTATTAATTCCTTACACATCGCTTGGATGAAGGCACGTGTGATGGGGCTGATTCCAGCCCAACAGAGTGAGAACGTCCAAGTTGTTTAAGTGCGAGTGTGTGTGTGTGTGTGTGTGTGTGTGTGTGAGAGAGAGAGAGAGAGAGAGAGAGAGAAGAAGGAGATAGATGTATCATTTTTTCATAGTAATGATAGTTCTGATGATGGCAAAGAATGCTTCTTGCAAAGGCTGTGGTTTTTATAACCTTGTTTCTCTGCTCTAGGGTACTGGCCGCCTGTGTGTTTGTGTGTGTGTGTGCCAGCATGTGTGTTTATGTGTGTGTGTGTGCCTGCATGTGTGTTTGTGTGTATGTTTCAGTGCTTACTAACAGGAAGGAATCATGTCCACCTCTAGTAGCTTTCTTTTCCAACCCGCAGTGATTTTTTTTCCCCCACTGGTGTTTTCCACCACTATAAAATGTGTGTGTGTGTTTGAGCCTTGGAGGTGTGTGTGTGTGTGTCAGAGCTCTGTGTGTGTGTGTTCTGGCATTGGAGGCGTCTGTGTGTGAGCGCCAGGCCATGTGCCTGCTGTCAGTGCAGCAGCCCTTGTGGAGAACACTGAGGTGGCAGAGCAGGGGCCTGCGTCCACCGTGACACTCAGAGCCTGCCAACCCTCGGCCCTCTCCCTGTTCCAACTGCCATCACAATGCCTAAACGACTGCATGTGATTCCCTCAGGGAGCCCACCATGCAGCTCCGCCACAGAGCCTAGCTGTCTTTGTGTTAGTCACCAGAAAAGCTTCACCAATCAGTCCCACCATGCAGCTCCGCCACAAAGCCTAGCTGTCTTTGTGTTAGTCACCAGAAAAGCTTCACCGATCAGTCCCACCATGCAGCTCCACCACAGAGCCTAGCTGCCTTTATGCAAATCACTAGAACAGCTTCACCGATCAGCCCCACCTTGCAGCTCCGCCACAGAGCCTAACTGCCATTATGTAAGTCACCAGAATAGCTTCACCGATCAGTCACACCATGCAGCTCCGCCACGGGACCTAGTACCTTTTTCTTCATGGCGGAGTAGCAGTATTAACACAGCACATTGGTTTTCACCGCTCTTTGTGGTGTCATTGAAGGATGTAAAGTAGTCGAGTCCCACGATGCAGTTCTCTCTCTGAGCCTACAATGGTCAAACAAATTGAAACGAATTTGCCCCTCTGGTATAACTGTATAATGAGCATAAATTTGTGCTTAGACTTGTGCCATGGGAACAGATGAATAAACAAGCCAGAAGCACGACTCTACACACACACACACACACACACACACACACACAGTTATGTTTCACTGCCCTCATCGGCACATAAAACTTCACTGAACTCTGATAACGTAAAATAATTCAAAGCGGCGCCTCCTAATGCAATTCTTTTCTCTCCAAGGGGAAGCGTAATCATTACTCCTCCTCAGCGTTATCTGTGTGCATCTTTGGAAAATTTCATTTCCGCCTCCTTTTAAACTACATTTCATCAGTTCAGCGATGGCGCTGATTTGCATTATTAGATAAATATGATAATCCCAGTGCTGTTCGGGCAAGCGAAACACACTTGTGAAGGCCCAGCACCTGCAGTGTGTGTGTGTATATGTGTATGTGCTGGTTCAGACTGACTGGAAGGATGACAGATGCTGGGCTTTTCTCGCTGATGGCTGTGAAAGTGGCCCATCTGGCTGCTTGGTTGTCTGGTCACTGCTGCTATCAGGCACCGCACCCCAGGCTCTCCTCTCCCCCACCCCAGCCCAGGCACCAGGGCTTCTCTCACTCTCCAGCTATTCAGCACTGTCTCCTGCCTGACCCTCAAGGAGAAAAGCAAGGCAGCTAGTTTTACTGACTTGGGGAAAAAATAGGTGTCTTTGTGTGTGTGTGTGTGTGTGTGTGTGTGTGTGTGTGTGTGTGTGGTACAGAGAAGCTGGTCCATAGTAGCTATGCTGAGAGAGAATTAAAGAAAATGGTTCGACATCAGAATGGAGGGAGATAGTGTAACCAGATGGCAGAAGAAAGTAAAGATGGAGGGATGAAGCATGAAAGGAGAGGAGGAGTAGAGTAGAGTAGAGGAGGAGGAAACGACAGCCATGTTGAGCAGGAGGAGATACGAAGGTGTACCTCCACCAGGGGACTACAATGTCTCAACTCACTCAGACAGACACACCTACTGTACTGCACACAAGACAAGAACACACAACACACCCCACAGATAGCATCAATACACACCTGCACTTACAATATGTACATATGTAATGCTGTACACACACACACACACACACACACACACACACACACACACACACAGACAGACAGACTTTCTGTCTCTCTCTATCTCTCACACACACACACACACACACACACACAGACAGACACACACACAGACAGACACACACACACACACACACACACACACACACACACACACACACACACACACACACACACACACACACACTGTTTGTGCACTTACTATCTACTGTATTGTCCTCTCTGTACATGGTGTGCGCATGAGCCCCATCCCATTCTCCACCCTATCAGGCCAACATCCACCCACACCTCTATTCACACTTCCCCCAGGGCCCCGCGTTCTCCAGGAGAAGTGGCGACAGAAGCATCCAATCTTCCTCCTGCAACAATGGCCGCCTGTGCTGCCACGCCATCCACAGATAGTGAGGCAGGGCTCCTTTTTTCTCCGGTTGTATTTCTGCCCGACAGCCATTCTTCCAGACTAGGGGGTAAATAAATAAATAAATCAGCCTTAATAATAAGGACGTGTGAAAATTAATGCTGCAGATCGAGCGTAGGAAAGACTCAAGGCAACAAAAGCTTGTGCTTCCGTACGCTGCCATGTGCCAAGGAGTTGAAAAGACCCCCACACACACACACACACACACACACACACACACACACACACACACACCACACACAAAAAACCCCTCACCAAGCAGCGACGAAATGAGAAGTTCCTCATGCAAGCTCATAACACTTCACCGAGAAAGAAAATGAAAGGAGGATGGAGGGAGGGTGAAAGAAAGGAAAGAAGAAAAAAATATTTTTGAGGGGAAAAAAAGCAAAAGCGTTGTGGCTCGATTGATTTGCGGGCCCCTTGCCAGTGGCAGTGGGAAATGCATAATTGATGGAGTTGCATTTGACATGGAATGGAATGTAATCTGGGCTAAAGTTCCCCTGAGTCAGCTCAGATGGATTTGGTGGAGGGGAGGAGGGGTGTGTGTGTGTGTGTGTGTGTGTGCGCTCGCATGCGTGTGTGTGTCTGTATGTATTTTAAGTTGAATGTTGGCTAGATATGCATCTGTTTTTCTACACTCATCAAGAAACTCATTGGTTTGAAAACAAGAACAGTCTCCTGGGCAGTAATGAGATTTTTAGTTGATGTGTGGGGCTTTTGTATGTGCAGCTTTATATGCGTGTTTGTGTGTGTCTGCCCTTGTGTCCAGTGTGTGACAGGTGCCATGTTTGTGGGTGACTCTTTCTTTCTGTGTGTGGCTTTGGTGAACAGCTGATTGTGAACACACTCATTGTGTACCAGGTTAACCCCTACTGAGCTGTTTCATTTACAAGCCTTTGTCCTCCTCTCTCCCCATCATTTTCTCTCTCTCTCTCTCTCTATCTTTCTCTCTCTCTCTCTCTCGGCAGGTCGTCAGACATGTCCGCCGGAGAAGTTTGACTGCGGCGGCGCTAGCAATAAGTGCGTGTCTCTGTCGTGGCGCTGCGACGGCGAGCGGGACTGCGAGAACGGCGCCGACGAGGAGCAGTGTGCTGCAGGTGGGTCTCCGAGCCGAGACAAACCAGGCCAAACCGGTGTGGAGGCTGGATGGGGTGAGAACAAAAAATATTAACTAGATACATTCAGAGAAATAGAAAATGTAGAGAAATAGAGAGAAACAGAGAGATAAGATAGAGAGGCAGATAGAGTAGACAGGTGGATGGACAGATGGATAGATAGAGATGGGAGAGAGAGAGAGAGAAGAAAAGAGAGATCTAGAGAGCAAAGAATATGCAATGTGGAGGAGGAGGGAAAAGCGACAGACATGTTAAAAATAAATAAGACCTGCTTTGAAATAAGAGGCCACTGTATTTTTAGCATCTTTTGCATGTGTGAGTAGTTGTGTGTAGAATACTTTAAGATGTTATGTCACATACGGCAGCCTTGATCAGTTTAAATGACACTCTGTAAGACAATTCTCTTTGCTTGCACATAAGTAGGCCAGTTCTTTGTACTTCGCACATGTTATCACACGCGTACACCTATACACACACACAGACATAAACACACAGACACAGACACAGACACACACACACACACACACACACACACACACACACACACACACACACACACACACACACACACACACACACACACACACACACACACACACACACACACGTACTACACAATAGGGTCTTGCAGGAAAGCAGCATTCACTGGCAAAAAGTTGGTGCTTCCAGCTTCTATCAGACTCATAAAAACACTATTGATTTTAGATTGAAACCCATAGATATGTGACCTATACGTCTATTGATTTTACCACCTCGTGGGTTAAGGAGGAATTATGTATCATATGCTTGCCCTTTATGTGGTCTCAACTCTGTGAACTAATAACAAAGTCCTCTGTCTTCTCTGGGACTGTAAAATAAGGGGAATGAAAGGGTGTGACCAGAATGGAAAACACCGGGAACTCTGACCTTGACCCTGATCCTGACCCTGACCTTACCCCTAACACGAGGCAAACTGTAGAGTTGAACGAGTTGGCCCACTTTCCTTGTTGCTGTGATCAATTAGCTTGGAGATTCCAGACCCAAATCCGAAAGATTAAGGGTCTGGCCACGAATAATGCAATGGCTCAACTCGAGGGGCAGCACCAAGCATGCATTTGAAAATCTCACTGCACGCAATTGGATAACACTGTACGACCAATGTTTACTGACTGATTCCGGACTTCGACGCAATTGGATAACACTGACTGTCATCTGTTTAGATCGCCTCTGGCCCGCCTGTATCAGATACACAGATGTGATTGGTTCCTCGCGATACGAGGGGCAAAAGTAACGTGAATCATTATTCATTGCCAGAGTGACTCGCTGAGCAAATTGATATTGTGTTCCCTCGAGAACTAGGTAAACAGATAGATAGATATATATAGATACTTTATTGATCCCCAAGAACTCTGGATTCCCAGGGTAGTGATCAATACCAATCCTCTCATAATGGATGATTCACAAGTGTGTACTGTTTGCACATATTGCTTTTGTTGATATTTGTCTTTCATGTGTCTACATATACTGGGTTCAGGATTTTATTCAGGGTATGTATGTATGTAAGCATTTCATATATAACCCATTGTTATACTGCTGTTAACCTTACACGTAACCATGCCTACTGTATGTTTAGTCATCTAGCAAACACTTGAATTAAAACCCAATCCAAATAGCAACAGTTCTCAGAGCTATTGGGGCATTAATATCATCAGTGATTGTATTCCTGGGGAATTGAAAACATGACCTTGGAATCACGAGCGCTACACTCCACCAATTGAGCTGCATGTACCATTCCATTTTAAATGTCATTAATCCAATAACTGGCTACTAATAATCCATTATGAGCTGTTACAGCACTCTTTTATTTTCTTATGAATGGTTAATGGACATTTTTTTTAGGGTAACACAGGGACTGCAACGTTCACAAAATATGCAGATGAGGGTCTTAGGAAGGGGGCAGAGGATGTTTCACCTTCAGACCCTCCAGAGTCTTTGCGTCGGACGATGTTTTCCCCGACTCTTCCCCGTGTCTGTCGCGTCCAGCTCGGCTGTAGGCTCATCGCCCGGCACTGCTGCTGCTTCATTCCCTGTGAGATGGCACTCTGCCTGCCCCCACTGTACAGGCCCCCGCTCCGCGCAGTTCATGCTTAATTCCTCCTTAATTATGAATGGCTAATCTCCCCTCTTAATTCCCTGGGAAGGGCCGGTCTGGCTGGAAGGGAGTGGATTTTGGGAGTCTCGTATCTTCTGCTTTCACTGTGAATGGACCTCTTCTCTGTCTCCTCCACAGTCATCACCACTAGCCCCAACACAACCCATTCAGGCCCTTTAAAGCAGACAAAAGATAGCTGGCCGTAAGAGCCTGAGCCCATTACTCTCACACGGTGCTCCTCCATCTGTGTGTGTGTGTGTGTGTGGAGCAGTATATAGTATTCTCAAAAAGGAGAAATGCTTATGCTACTTTCCCTCACCACTCTTAGATCCCCCTCTCAGTCCCAGAACAATGAATGTACGATAAATTGCATAATTCATGGGTAACAGCTTTTAATATATATAATTACTGGGGGGATTTTCTCCCTCTCTCTCTTTCTCTCCCTCTCTCTTTCTCTCCCTCTCTCTTTCTCTCCCTCTCTCTCTTTCTCTCTCTCTCTCTCTTTCTCTCCCTCTCTCTCTTTCTCTCCCTCTCTCTTTCTCTCCCTCTCTCTTTCTCTCCCTCTCTCTTTCTCTCCCTCTCTCTCTTTCCTCTCTGTTGCCTTCCTTTTCTTTTCTGCCACAGTTCTGTTGTTCCTCTCTGAAGTGGAATCAATGGACCAGGTGGGCTGTGAGATCAATTGTTTCTCCAGTCGATGGGCGCCAGGCAACATCACTTCTGTTTGTCCGCGTGTTGGTTAGCCGCCGCTCTGTCTTTCTGTTCACTTGCAGTGGCTCTCCCACGCCGAGCGATTTCGCCATGTTGACACAACCGGGTCAACGCGTCTTAATTTGTCATCACTTTCAGCACGGGTTAATCCCTCTCTCAAACAGCAGATCATAATCATGATAGATGAATACAGTGACGGCTCGCACACGCCATGTTTTTCATCAAGCCGGCTTGTGTTTTGATTTTTTCCTTTTTTTTTACTCGCCCTACGCTGAATTGACAGTGGTGATTCTCATCTATCATGCCCTCAGATGTACACATCTGAAGTGAACTGGAAAATTAGGATCGTTAACATCACCCCAACTCTGAGAAGTAATTGATTGGCGAGGCTTTCCTCATGTCCCCCCTCATGTCTCCGCTAGTGTGTTCTATTATCTTAGCTGTACAGTTCTAATAACCTGCAGGTCTCGTGATTTCTGATCTATAATTCAGCATATGATAACTGATGTTGGGGAGCATGTATGTTTTCTAATGGGATTTGAGAGAGTGGCAAAGAATAACAGTGAACAATGTCTGAAGATATCTGGCATGAAATTGCCAATGCAGAGAAGCAATTTACTCTCTCTGTGCAAGGTATTGGGCACCGGAATACAGTCACAAATAAATATTAATGCGCTGTACATTTGCAAATAGTGCATGAATATAAATATGGGATATGTGATAGTTTGTCTGTATGTTGATGTATTACTGGGTCCAAGAGCATATACTCCGAAGCAAATTCAGGCCAACACATGCACACTGGCTTTCGCCAGCACACTGAGACAGACACACGCACATGCACACACACACACACACACACACACACACACACACATGGATCTCAGCACCATTTAAAAAAAGCCATCTATTTCGTCACACATATTTTGCAGCAGTTTGCTTGAGAAAACTTGAATACCTTCAATAACACATTAGCCAACAAGAACAGGCTATGAATTATGCATATTTGCAAATAGCACTTTGTAGAACTCTGTTCTCTTCGTACCCATCCTCTCTTTGTCCTCCATCTCTCCCTCCATCTCTTCTTCCTCTCCTCCACCTCCTCCTCCCTCGTTTTCCCCCGAGGCAGCCCAAAATGGCACAGAATGAGCTTTTAACATTAATTACGACTACTAATTGTCCGTGTCTGTATGCTGAATTATACATGCACAGCCCGGGCGCCGCTACTCGTTCTTCTCCAGAGCGTGGCGTTCTCAGAGTAAAACGTTTACTGCCTTCGAATGCGCGCAGAAGTGTGTGTGTGTGTGTGTGTGTGTGTGTGTGTGTGTGTGTGTGTGTGTGTGTGTGTGAACGTGTGTTTTTTAAACGTTCATGCGGCCCACCTGCTGTGATGGGACTGGGATGTTGACTGGTGCTGGGAGATGATGACGGGGGAGAGAGACGCTGTAATGGAGGGGAGATTGTAATGAGGGACCGGGCTAATGCTACGGTATTAGCGGACGCTGTGCCTGATTGAAGGTCACGGCACTGCTCGCCTGTACACCTTTGTGCAGTTTAAGGGGGTGGGGGGGGGCTCTGGGGAGTTCAAGTTTTGAAAAGTGTTAAGTGCTAAGAAGTGCAGTGTTTTAATGTCAGTCTTGCTGTGAGCCTGTGGGTTTTACACTTTACTTCTTCATCGTATGAGACAAAGGCTATGAGGGCTTGTAATGTGAATTCAGTGGACTAGTAAGCGGGTGTGTCTGCATTGTGGATGCACTGGTACATGGCTTGAGTTTGTGAAGTTTGAAGGACTTCCTGAATGGCACGGGAACATTAACTTTTGCCTGTGGAAGAGGGAGAAGTTGAGGACTCCACTCCACTGTGTTTTCTCATAATAACCAATCTGCTCGTCTGAAGGGCTGGGGATTTATGCCTGAGGTCGCCTGCCATCCATTGACTGCACCT